>NW_027109162.1:210371-214027 GCF_000696795.3 Halyomorpha halys
TATATAATAATTAATAAATAAACAATATAAAAAAGTAACTTTTTTTTTAAATTAAAATTTTACACCAAAAACTTATATAGTTTATTTTAAAATTTAACTTTTTCTCTGTTAGATAGCTGTTACGAATCAACATTTTAATTTTAAAATTTAGCTCATCTACATTTGTGAAGCTACTATAATAATGTTTACATAATAACTTTCCCGTAGGAGATTTGTTGACTTTAGATAGAACATTATCCAAATACCAATGATAAGTGTACTTCAGGTGGAAGCACCACCAATATTATCAGGCTAACCTTAAATTATTCGATTAGGACCTTCAAGAACATAGAAGTACCAACTATCGAAACTCCCTTCAAGCAGAAGTTACCAACGCCGGAACTATTAAACTAAGACTGTAATGGTCTTGTAATGGCCAGAGGTTCAGTACTTTGTAAGGAAGTACTGTTACTAGATAAGCGGTTGTGCAAGGAGGTGAATTGGCCCGAATCACGCTCGACCGCAAAATTATTACCTAATTTATAAGGCTGGGAAGACTCAAGGAGGGTTCCAGAACTTACAGGGTTGACTCACGACTACAGTGTAACAGACAATTTTTTTCTACCCAGCCGGATTCGAACCCGGGTCCTTGGAGTTAATAGCATCGTGCCTTACCACGGTGTCACCGCGCTCCCACATGCATATCATAAAAGGAATTTTAAAAAAGTTAGACGATGTAATCAACTTAAACAATAGAATGTAAACAAGAGAATCAAATACAAAATTTAATATAAATGCTTTTGTGATAATATTTTTTATTTTTTAAATAAATCAATTGGTATTCATGTTAAGTCTCAACACTTTTTATTATATCATCAGTCTAACGTTTCGGCCAATTCGGCCATCGTCAGGGACAATCTAACAATTAACAGCTTTTATTATACATTTATTTGTAACAATTTTAACAACAACATTATTATTAATCATTTGACATACCTCAAATATAAATTTAAACCTCACATCCAATAATTTAAACAACGCTTTGCAGGCTATTCTGCCCAGGTCATTAATTATATTCCACAATATAAGACATGAAAACTTATACAATATAAGACATGAAGACTGTGAGACATGAAAACTTCAAGGAATTATATTAATTATTAATAAGCTTTCCTTAGATTATGTCTACTTACCTATTTTGTCAAAATTTTGTAAATTTTTAAAACCTTTAATTTTAGATCAATTTAATACCAAGCTATCTTATCAGCAAACTATTTTTATCCTTCCTTACACTCAAGTATTAATGACCGGGGCAGAATAGCCTGCAAAACGTTTTTAATAATTGGATGTGAGGTATAAATTTATATTTAAGGAATGTTAAATTATTAATAATAATGTTATTGCTAAAATTGTCATAAATGAATGTATAATAAGAGCTGTTAATTGTAAGAAGGCCAAATTTGCCGAAACGTTGGACTGTTGATGACATACTAAAGAGTATTGAGACTTGACATGGATTTCAATTGATTTATTTAAACAATAAATACCAGTCTCAAGAAAGTGAAAAGATTATATATAAAATATTTTTATGTTTTATAGAATCTGGACATACGGAGTTGAGCTTTAGGGCTCCACTAAACCTTCGAATTCCGCTCGTATCCAATCCTTACAATCCAAAATCCTTCATAATATCCTCAATGTTCCTTATTTTGTTACTAACAAAACCATCCAAAAGACCTTAATGTTCCTTATGTAACCGATCTAGCCCGAATCCGATATCATTTCTTCCATTATAACTCCCTAACCACCCAAACCCACTAGTTTCTAACCTTGATTCCTCTTCCACTGCTGGCAATCTTCCAAGGCGCCTGAAAAGAAGATGGTCTCCTGACCTTATAATGTAAACTGTTTTTAGAGTTCTACTACTGGGTAGTTTCTCAACATGCTGTATCATATCATTATCATTATTTCATTATGATCAAATTTACTAGTTGTAATTTTTATACAGTAGTAAATATAAATAAATAAATAAAAATATTTTATAGAAGTAATTATGTGATAACTTACCTCCATAGTACCATGAGTTTTGAGGGAGGCCATCTGCTAACAGAACCACCAGGCTGCACACCAATATCCTAAGCAACTTCTCTACCTTACTGAAATAACATAAAAATAAAAAATAAAAATAAAATAAAAAACACTGTTTAACATAAACTTATTTAACAAAAAAAAAAAATTTTTCTTTTCTTTTCACACACTTTTTCTATACTGATAATATTTATAACTTAAAAAAAGTAATAAAGTTTTAATATATTTATAACGTATCGGCCTCTAAGGACCACGTGAATATCAATTAGTACAAGAGCCCAAGAGGAGAAAAAAGGCAGTTATCTCAACCCATTTTTAATTGCTTTAATGAAAACTATGTATAATTAATTGTCAAAACTGATGAGTCTGCCGAGTATAGGTAGGGGGAATAAAAAATGGCGGCTCTTTCAAAGCCTTAAAAAAACATTAATTTTTCATTCGGAGCTGTATATGTTAAAACAACACAAGAAAACCTAAGAGAACGTCATTTAAAGAATAGTAAATTTGCTAAAATATGAGCCCTAATAGAGTTATTTACGTTGAATATTTTTCGAGATATTTTAAAAAGCAACGTTTAAGAAAAATGTTGTATGGGACGTACTGAAAGATCAGTAGTTAGTGAATTTATTTTGAAAAATTTATATCTCAAAAACCATTTCACGTGCAAACGTCTGTTAGCACTCGAATTAAAGCTAGTTTAATGAGCTATAAAGTAGTTTATGATGTTTATCTTCGTAGGTGTAATAGTTTACATGAAATTTGCTTAAAAAAAATGAATTTATAGTTGTTCAGACAAATTTTCCTTTGCCAAATTTACATTCATATGCGAATATCATAAAAATTAATACCCGTACGAAGATAAGTGGAATAAACTACTTTATAGTTAGTTAAATCTCCTTTATTTTTAGTGTTGGCAGACATCTGTACGCTTTATGGTTTCTGAAATAAAGTTTTTCAAAACTCATACTTATTGTCCGAACAACTATAAATCAATTTATTTTAGAAAATATGAAAAATACTTTTCCTACAAAAATAAAGGTCATAAACTACTGTATGGTACGTTAAACTAGGTTTAATTTTAGTGCTAATAGACATCTATACTTCAAATAGTTCCTGAGATATAGATTTCTCAAAATAAATCAACTATATACTAATATTTCAGTAGATTTTTAAGAAATGTTGTTTTTTTTTTTGTTTTTTTCTAGTGTTCTTGTTAATTTTTAAGATAGACCTCCAAATGAAACATTAATGTTTTTTAAGGTTTTGAAACTGCCGCCATTTTTTATTCTTCCTACTTATACTTGGCAGACTCATCAATTTTGGCTAGTAATTATACATAGTTTTCATTAAACTAATAAAAAATTGGGGTGAAATAACTACCTTTTTTTTTTTTCTTCCCGGCTTTTGTACTATGTGGTTTAAAAGATGGTTGACGTTGCCAGTTAATGAAATAGAATAATTTCGCAAAAAAATACTTTGATTTCTTTTTTTTTATAATTTTAAAGTAATTTGGCCAAAACTACAGTTCAGTACACGTATCGCTCTGCCTTTGTTTTGTGTTACCTAAACATTATCTCGATCTGTACAAA
>NW_027109162.1:215221-215827 GCF_000696795.3 Halyomorpha halys
TTATTTTATTTATATTTTTTTTATTCATTGGTTATCATCTTGTTCTTTGTTCTTAACCCTGATGAAGACTGAAAATTCAGGCCAAAACGTTTTTGAAATAATAATTTCTCAACTTAGTAACTAAGAGAGAAGAAGCCAATTTTGTATGTTTGGGAAAAAACCAGTATGGAGCAACTTAGTGAAAATTAATCATAAAGAAAATAGATTGTCAAGAAAACAATCAATTAAGTTTCAAATACATGTTAATATATACTATACTATTATTTTTAGATCTTTCGGGTGTATTTAATCTGGGAGGTATTTGTGACATAATTTTCTCACACCATCTCCCCCAGTAATTTTAAGACAAAGCCAATCATGGTAGATAGAAAAAAAATCCCAAACCTTATGGAAATACTATGTACTATGTACCCATTTTATACAGGTTAGTTGTGATACAGGAGAGTCTCTACGTCTCTGATACAACATGTTTGAGAACCAACCACTATTAGTACAAGAGTCCAAGAGGAGAAAAAAGGCAGTTATTTCATCCCAATTTTTGATTACTATAATGAAAACTATGTATACATACATAGTTATATTATTATAATATAATAACATACATTA
>NW_027109162.1:215877-217386 GCF_000696795.3 Halyomorpha halys
TCTTATCGATCTAGAGATATATTTTTCAAAAATCCAACATTTTGTACAACTAGAAATTAACATTTTTGTGAGTTTATTTTGTCAAATATCATAAAAATTACTACTCCTACAAAGATAAACATTATTAACTATTTTGTAGTAAATTTAACTAGCTATAATTTGAGCGCTGGCAGACATCTGTACGTCCAATGGTTTCTGAAATGAAGTTTTTCATAAATCAATCAATTTACTTACTGGGTAGACTCATCAGTTTTGACTAATGATAATACATAGTTTTCATTAAAGTAATAAAATATTGGGGTGAAATAACTGCATGTTTTTCTTACCGGTTACTCTGTACTAAATGGTAAGGTTTCTTTGGTAGTCTTGATTTTCTTTCTTCCCATCGCATTTTCATGATCCTCAACTGCCTTTCTTTTCTTTCTTCGAACCACTTCGTGCCCATTTTTTTTCCTCTTCCAATATTGGTGAAATTTTTCAATGTTTTCCTATACATATCTCTATCCAGACAGTCGGTATCTGAAATTTTAAGTCTCTTTAATTCCTCTCTCATTTGCTTCGTGTGTTCTCCTGTTTTTGTAGCTAAAAATTTTCTTAAAGATCTTCTTATTCAATCTTTCTTCATTTTCTTCATGTGCCCATAGAACATCAGCCTTCTGACTCTCATCTCGTTTTCCAGGCCTTTGATGTTTCTGTAGATCTCTTCGTTAGATCTTTCCTTTATTTTATATGTACTTTTATCTCTAGTCGTTTTTTATTATTTTATAAGTTGTATCTTTAAAAATCTGAAACTAAGGATGTACAATGCCATGATAAAACCAGCTCTGATATACGACTGCGAGCCATGGACTCTAGCAGTTACCCTAGGAAGCAGAACTGAAAAGTCCTTCGTAGAATCACAGGAGCGATCTGGGATTAGAGCCTTAAAACATGGAGGAGAACAAACAGTGAACTGTTTGCAGAGACTGGTCAATCAATATTTCACGATATGAAGGCAAGGAGGTTATGATGAGTGGGGACATGTGGCTCGAAGCAATCAATCAGGACGCCTCTACACAACAATGAATGCCACTATAGTTGGCAAGAGACCACGTGGGAGGCCCGAAAACCAGATGGATAGACATAATCAAAGATCCGAAAGAGCTGTATGCAAACTGGAAATCAGTAGCCCATGATATGCAAGCGTGGAGAAGGCTGGTTCAAAGAGATACAAGGTCCATAGAGTCAACCAAAAAAACAAAAACAATTTATAGTGTATAGTGTGGACGATTTTTCTTTATTTTTGAATTCTTAGCACTTTTCCATTACCACCGTATAATGTTATTTTGATTCATTAATTAGTTAATTAGTAAGCGAAAGTACTTGCTTCGGAGGTTTTTTTTTTTTAGACTGAGTCCTTAATTTATGGCAAGTGAAAGGAGTTTATTTGTAAACAAAATATTCATTGGCATTCCGTTCTTTTGCAATGGTGGCTGCTCAGTTTTGTAACATAACAGCTGACCAGATGTA
>NW_027109162.1:222466-229761 GCF_000696795.3 Halyomorpha halys
ATTTCTCAAAATAAATTAATTAAGTACTATTCTTTCAGTAGATTTATAAGAAATTTTGCTTTTTAAAAAGCTATATCTCGAGAACTATTGGACGGAAATAGCTCTTTTAGGGCTAATATTTCAGAAAATTTACTCTTCTTTAAATAATGTTCTTTTTAGATTTTCTAGTATTGTTAGTTTTAAAGATATAGAGCTCCGAATGAAAAATTAATGTTTTGAAACAGCCGTCATTTTTTATTCTCTCAACCTATACTTGGTAGACTCATCAATTTTGACTAGTAATTATACATAGTTTTCATTAAGGTAATAAAAAATTGGAGTGAAATAACTGGATTTTTTTCTTCCAGGCTCTTGTACTAAATGGTAAGGCTTCTTCGGGAGTCTTGATTTTCTTTCTTCCCATCGCAGTTTCATGATCCTCGACTGCCTTTCTTCGGACCACTTCGTACCCATTTTTCTCCCTCTTCCAATATTGGTGAGGTTTTACAATGTTTTCCTATACATATCTCTAACCAGACAGTCGGTATTTGAAATTGTAAGTCTCTTTAATCTCTCTCTCATTTGCATCGAGTATCCTCCCATGTTTTGTAGCTAAAATTTTTTTTAAAGATCTTCTTTTTCAATCTTTCCTCCTTCGTCCTCTTCATATGCCCATAGAACATCAGCCTTCTGACTCTCATCTCGTTTTCCAGGTCTTTGATGTTTCTGTAGTTCTCTTCGTTATATATTTCCTTCATTTTATATGTACTTTTATCTCTAGTTGTTATTTTTTATTATTTTATAAGTTCTATTTTTAATAATCTGAAACTGAGGATGTACAATGCCATGATAAAGCCAGCTCTGATATACGACTGCGAGCCATGGACTCTAGCAGGTACCCTAGGAAGCAGAATTGAAAAGTCCTCCGTAGAATTAAAGGAGCAATCTGGGATCAGAGCCTTAAAACATGGAAAAGAACAAACATTGAACTGCTTGCTGAGACTGGTCAATCAATATCTCACGATATGAAGGCCAGGAGGTTGTGTGCGAGACATGTTGCTCGAAGCAATCCATCAGGACGCCTCTACACAACAATGAATACCAGTATAATTGGCTGGAGTCCACATGGGAGGCCCGAAAACCAGATAGATAGACATAATCAAAGATGCGAAAGAGCTGTATGTAAACTGGAAACCAGTAGCCCATGATATGCAAGCGTGGAGAAGGCTGGTTCAAAGAGATACAAGGTCCATAGAGTCAACCAAAAAGACAAAAACAAAAAAACTATACTATAGGTGTAGACGATTTTTTTTTATTTTTTAATTCTTTGCACTTTTCCATTTACAGCTTAGTATAATGTTATTTTGATTCATTAATTAGTTAATTAGTAAGCGAAAGTACTTGCTTCGGAGGTTTTTTTTTTTAGATTGAGTCCTTAATTTATGGCAAGTGAAAGGAGTTTATTTGTAAACAAAATATTCATTGGCATTCCGTTCTTTTGCAATGGTGGCTGCTCAGTTTTGTAACATAACAGCTGACCAGATGTAGTTGTAGATAATTTTGTAGCCCTACTTGGAAGAGGAATGTATAATATAATTTAATATTTAAACCTATAATTAGATTAAGGACATGATTTTTTTTTTCTTGATAATGTTATATTCTTGATTCTGCCTCACATCATTTTCCTCTTTAAAAATTTGTTAAATATTTTCAATTTCTTATTTCTACACATCCAAATAACTTGTAACATATTCTCATCTTCTGGTAATTTCGTCATCTTTGTAACGTATTTTTTAACTGAGAGTCTTACCGCACGCGTCGCGGAGCTAACTTAGATTTCCGGTCTACAAGTAGGTGAGTTCTAAGTTTTATTCTCTTCTTCTTATCTGCCGCCATTTTTTATTCCCCCTACCTATACTTGGCAGACTCATCAATTTTGACTAGTAATAATACATAATTTTCATTAAACTAATAAAAAATTGGAGTGAAATAACTGCATTTTTTTTTTCCCCCGGCTTTTGTATTATGCGGTTTGAAAGATGGTTGACGTTGCCAGTTAATGAAATACAATAATTTCGCAAAAAAATAGTTTGATTTCTTTTTTTTTTTTAATTTTAAAGTAATTTGGCCAAAACTACAGTTCAGTACACGTATCGCTCTGCCTTTGTTTTGTGTTACCTAAACATTATCTCGATCTGTACAAAACTTTTATCAAATGTAAGTAGAAATTCATAAGGAATAAAATTATATAAAATTGAAATAAAATTTAATATTGAAATATTGTCGCCCATAAAGGTATCGATATATATATATATAATAGTAATGGAGGAACTGAGCATAATAAAATGTTCAAAATTCTATCCAAGTTCCCGTTAAATTTACAAGGCTAGAGTTGATGTAAACGATTCGAAGAGACATTATTCTTCGAATAAAATCAATTTATAATAATTTTAATTTTTTTGGCAATAGCTACCTTAAAGCAATTCAACAGAATCCGTTATCTCCTTCCACTTAAAACCTGCAATTCAAATTTTCCGTCCAATCCCGTACTACCAGATCCCGTTTATCTGACATCTACCCTCCACTTCACCGTACTGCTGCCTTTGATAAATCGTTTCTACCCGAGCTGCATATCTCTGGAACTCCATTCCCTCTAACATACCAATTGGTCCTGTACCAACCCTTTCCTCGTTTAAATCCCTCATATTTCACTACCTTTTGCTTCACCAATCTGACCTATTACTATAATATTACAAATATTTTGTAATTAACTTTTTGTTGTGTTTTGACTTAGTCAGTTAGTTTGTAATTAATCTATTTTTTTCTCTCTCTCTCTATATATATATATATGTTATAATTAAGTGTGGCCACAGATTTTTATGGCCAATATATGTTATTATAAAATTAAAATTGCCTTTGTAATTGTTCTAAAGGGGTCCGGTCCCAGAATAATAAACTATTTTTCATTTCATCCCGTTGGGTAGAAAAACGATTGATAATCGATCGATTTGATCGGTCCGTTCGGGAACGATGTTTGTTTTTAGTGTTAAGAAAAAAAAGAACTGCTGTGAATATTTCGGACTTGTGAATATTTTGGTTACTTTTGCAATAAAATAATAAATAAAATTGTTTTATATTTGTTTCTGTTCTTTGCGGTTTGTTTCTTGGCCGAGGGATCACGCAATAATTTTTTGTGAGAAGTAGTAACGTCCAAAACAAAAACTACACAAACCAAACACGATTATTAGCAACTAACCTATCAAAACGTCTTTATGGCGTGGACCTCAGCTGGTCTGTTGCCTGGCGTCATTTTACATTTAACAGAACTATTAACAGACTCTCAGCCATGCTAAATGTTATATCGTTTTAACATGGTAAAAGAAGGAAACTTTTCTCCACTTAACACACTAAGATCATGAATAGACTTATAATATCCTCCAGGTTAGAATAATTTGACGTCTTCATAATATTATCTGTTGTATTATTTCGTACAGGATATAGTTCAAACAATATATTAAACAAACTATTAAGTTAGCCGAATATAGGTCACAGCCCTTCCCAGAGTAACCTATGAAAGTGAGACGTTGATACATGAATACAAATGATTGAATTTGCATATTATGTCAGTCTTGATCAATGTTAATTGTTGTATTGTCGATGATATAGATCAGGTGTGTTAGTCATTACGGAATATCGACAAACCCATTAAGATTTATCCCTCACACGAGACTGCAATTCAGGACAACTTTGGCATTCACTTCACGATATAATTTCATAATTATTTCAACAATGTATAATATAGTATACGTACATGTCTACATAAATAAGTACGTAAGTGTTTGCAATCGTTGCCATGGTAACTTCATATCCATGGAGAGAGTTCAATAAGTGGTTAGTAAAGTTTTATATCCAATGATCAATGTGCAAAAAGTATTCGTTATATACCAAAAAAAAAAAAAAAAGAAAGAAAAAGAAACAAGAATACTATAAACCACTTTTCCTAAAATTAACATTTTTGAAATTATATTTCTTTTTTTTAAATAAGTTATTAATTTTAAAAATATTAAAGGATAATAAATTTGAAACTTCAATAAACACTCGCATAATGTTGAAATAACATTATTAAAGATTACTTAAACAACTTATGAAATGCACCTTTAAAAAGTCCATGATACCAAAAACTTCAATTCATTAAAAAATTTCAGTTACCGCGTTATACAACTTAAATAAGGAAGACATAATTAATTAATAATATTAAAAAATAAAATAACTATACTACAACCCATGAAGTTAGGGGAACAGTACTTTGTAAGCAAGTTAAGTTTGTTACGAGACCAACCGTTGTGCAAGAATGTGATTTTGGTCATAATCACACTCGCTCACTACATTTATATCCAATTCAGGGAGTACCCTATCACTTCACGCTGTTTTCCAATTTCAGGCGCTTTTTAAATTATGCTCGATTTAACTATTTTAAGACTCCTCTTCGCGTTCTCAAGTAAATATTTCAAAAGTGATATAGAACCGTTGCTTCTTTGGGTTTTAGTGGGGCGGATCAGGGAAGGATTAGGCTGGGTGGACACTAGAGTGCTCCAGAACCCACAGGGCTGACTCGCGGCTACAGTGAAACAGAATATAATTATCTGTCACCTGGATTGGAACCCGGATTCTTAGAGTTTGTAGTACATTGCCTTACCAATGAGCTACCCGCTTCCACTATAATTATTAATATTACATTATAAATTAATAATTTTTAAATGTTATTGTATATGTTATTTTATTTTTCATACAGATAGTTTGATTATGTTCATCTTGTCTATTATTTTGTTTGTATATATTTTAAGAGTTTTTTTTATTAGTTTTTTTAAATTTTAGTATGTATGAGATCATTCATCACTATTACCTATTGCCCACAACTGTGTGGCAGATTGTAATATCTATCAATAAATAAATCTATCAATTCAAAAAAAAAAAATTTTTTAAATGTAAAAAGAGTACCACAGAATACTGTATGTCTGTAATCAAAATATATTATATTTTAAATGTAGTATCAAACTTATAGTGTTCATATAAGTACAGAATATAGCGATCTAAGTTCAACCTACTCTTTAAATTCATTGGAGAACATTTAATGTCCGTAAAATGAACATTTAATGTAATTCTAATCGATTATTTAATGTAATTCTAAAATCACAAAATATTAGAATAAATAGTATAAAGTTTTTTAAAAAAAAAGTTGGGCAAAAATTAGCTATAGATGAAAGTAGTAGCTAAAATTGCCATGAATACGATATTTATATATCAATGATTCATTCAAGAATAAGGACCGTAACCATGGCAACTTTAGCTATCAGTTTCAACCATAGCCAATTTTTGCACACATCTGTCTAGTAATAACCTTCTGACAGCAAGTTCTTCACATATGGAAAATTTTCACTGTATTTCCATATTACCAGTCATACAATCGATCCACATCACTACCTATGCTATCGATCTCTAACTAAGCAGATATATCGATTATTGAGAGTATACCTGTCGGAGTGCAACGCCAGTCTTGGAGCCTGTACAGACGGAGAAGCCTTGACCGAGAGACTGTTTGTAAACAGAAGACGGATAAGAAAGTGCTAAGGCGCCCCCACTTGGGCACATTCCCGATTCTCGACAAACCAGTCTAGACCGTCCTATTTAGTCGAAAATCCTCTCGTTTCGTAGCGTGTCATCTTCATCTTCTGCAGGTCCGTTAAGAGCAGGTGTTTATCACAGCTGACATGTCTTCGCTGCGCATTTGATCGCGGATTTTGTAATCCGGGTGGTAAGGTCCGGCCATTGCCGAAGGCGACGTAACTTTCACAAGTTCGCGTAAGAGTGCACTTGACTTAACTGCGCAGCAGAGCTTGTTTTCGATTCAGTGGCCTGACATCGATTTTTTGCTACCTATGTTGAAATCGATGTTGACCGATCCCTTCATAAATAACCCAATGTTTACATTCCCAACTTTTTCTTCTTATTCCTTTCAATTATTAATTTATTCAAATTATTTTTTTTAAACATAAAGAACTAGCACAAAAATACTCGATACTATTTACATATCAGAAAACATCAATTAAACAGTGAAGCTTAAAACAGAAAATAGAAATCTGAACCAACACTGTGCATTAATTTTAAGCAAAATTAATTTATGAAAAATATGGGTAAAAATTCACGTTAATATTTATAATTAACTTTGATATGAATTTTAATAATAAAAGAGACAAGAATCTTAACTAAAATATAGTTGAAATAAATAAAAGTTATGATTGACCTGAGTGTAAGGAAGGTTACAAACATTGTTATGACAGTAAGGTGTAATAGAGATAAATTGATTATAATTAAAAGTTTAATATTAATGAAATAATGACAAAATAGATAATTAAACATAAGCTAAGGATAGCTTATCAATAAATTAATATAATTCCCTAATGTTTTATTATCTTAAAGGGTAATCTTAAAATAGCCTGCAAAAAGTTTTTAATATATTTTATCTGAGTGTACATTGGTTTTTATTTAAGGTATATTATTTTATTAATAATATTGTTAGCTGCTAAAATTGTTAAAAATCAATAATGAGGTGAAGATCGTTGACCGTAGATATATAAGAGAAGATGGTCGGGGAGGGGGGGGATGCGGTCAGCAGAAAAAACACAATTAAAAAAGAATTATTTATTTGTGCAATAAAATTCTTTTGTTTATTTGTGCCAAAGTATCGACCTTATTAATCAACTAGTTTATATTTTCATTTTATTGTTACGTATATTTCCAACTTTGTTAGTCTATTATTTATTTTTTATTTTCTCTCTGAATGAAGGTTGTTGTCTTTTTGTTTTTATACCCTGATGAAGACCTGAAAATTAGGTGGTTTATTTGTGTTTTTTCTGCTGACGGCACCCCCTCCACCCCCAGACCATCTTCTCTTGTAAAAATCAATGTATGATAAAAGATGTTTTGTAATAGATTTGCCTTGAGGATGGCCGAATAGGCCGAAACGTTTGACTTAAGAAAATAAAGAATGTATTTGAGACATTAAAAAATAAAACCAGTTTCAAGAAAATGAAAAGATGATATATAAAATACATTTTTTGTTTTTTTTATTTCATAAATATTAATATGTACAATAATTATTATATTGCTCTAGGCCATACCTTTATAAAATTAATTTTTCTTTCCTTCCTATTACTTGACCATAGATGACATGTTATATAAAAAATAAACAAAAATTTAGAAATAAAATAAAATACAGATCGTATATGATGAATTTTACATTACTATATGTTTATATC
>NW_027109162.1:229957-231270 GCF_000696795.3 Halyomorpha halys
ATTAAATGTTATAAAACATATGTTGTTTTTCAACGCTAATGAGTAATAATAAGTAGCCCTGATGAAGGCTAGAAACTCTGGCCAAAAACGTTGGCACTATTAAGTTCAATCAATTTACTTGTGTTGTATTCTGAGTGCACCCCCAACTATCTTCTCCTCATATATATCTACGGTCTTCTCATTATTTTAAATTATTGAAATTATTTTTTTAAAACATTGTTTTTTTAAAAAATTTTTGGGACAGATAATAACTGAAACCAATCCTTATTCGTTCAGCTGCAGTCAGCACTTCCAGATTTCTATATATAAAGCACCCTCAGAACTAGACAGATCAGTTCGGCTCGTCAATAGATTAATATTACGTAATAGATTAATGAACGTCAGTAGATTAGTTTAGTCTTGTCTCAAATAGTATAAGTGTCGTGCGAGATTCTGACCTCACCTCCCTGCACTAACGTTGGCCCAGTAACAGTACTTCCTTAAAAAATACTTGCACCCTGATCCTTAATGGGTTGTACCAGTACAGATTTATTAATTATATATGATATTGTAGAAGCACTGCAACCTCTAAATTCCAACCCCTATTAAATTTGTGATATATAATTTTAGGGGTCTTCATGATTTAACATTAATACGCTTTAACGTATTAAATGGGAAAACCTATGTTAAATGGAGAAATAGTTCCTTCTTTTAGCACGTTAAAACAATATAACAAATAACATGGTTGAAAATCTGTTACTAGGTCTGTTGAATGGAGAATGACGTCACGAAACAGACCAGATTTTGCGAATCTTTTTTATTTAGAGATAGATTGTTAGGCCGATACTTAGGACTCCATCTTGACAAGAGACTTACTTCGAATCACACACAGACTGAAACGACAAGAAACTGCTCGTAGATTTCGATTGCTACAACAATTACTTGACAAATGCTTTAAACTTCCCATACACTATAAAAAATTAGTATACACTACGATAATCAGATCAATTTGGACTCATTCACTAAACTCATTCAAAAAAGGATTTAACATCCCATATGTTGCAGATTTGGCCCAAAACAGATATGCGTCTTTTCATTGCAAACTCCTTAACCATCCTAACCCATTAATTCTTAATCTTTCATCCATAACAATCCCTGATAATCTTCCGAGGCGTCTGAAAAGAAAATGGCCACGGGACCTTCTAATTTAAAAATTCTTAAAGTACCACCAATGGGTGGTTCCTTCCCATGATTTTCAAGTGTATATGAAACATACAACATATTTACTTATTGTATTTATTATTTATACGGTTGTAAATCACATTAAATAAATA
>NW_027109162.1:231320-232443 GCF_000696795.3 Halyomorpha halys
AAAATATTTTTAAAATTAATTTTTGTTTTTATTTAATCCATTAAATGTTATAAAACATATGTTGTTTTTCAACGCTAATGAGTAATAATAAGTAGTCCAGATGAAGGCTAGAAACTCTGGCCAAAACGTTGGCACTATTAAATAAGTTCAATCATTTTACTTGTGTTGTATTCTGAGTGCACCCCCAACCATCTTCTCCTCATATATATCTACGGTCTTCTCATTATTTTAAATTATTGAAATTATTTTTTTAAAACATTGTTTTTTTTTTAAAAAATTTTGGGACAGATAAAAACTGAAACCAACCCTTATCCATTCAGCTGCAGTCAGCACTTCCAAATTTCTATATATAAAGCACCCTCAGAACTAGACAGATCAGTTCGGCTCGTCAATAGATTAATATTACGTAATAGATTAATGAACGTCAGTTGATTAGTTTAGTCTTGTCTCAAGTAGTATAAGTGTCGTGCGAGATCCTCACCTCACCTCCTTGCACTAACGTTGGCCTGGTAACAGTGCTTCCTTAAAAAATACTTGCACCCTGATCCTTAATGGGTTGTAGTGGTACAGATTTATTAATTATATATGATATTGTAGAAGTACTGTAACCTCTAAATTCCAACCCCTATTAAATTTATGATGTATAATTTTAGGGGTCTTCATGATTTAACATGTTAAAGCGTGTTAAATGGGAAAACCTATGTTAAATGGAGAAATAGTTCCTTCTTTTAGCACGTTAAAACAATATAACAAATAACAAGGTTGAACGTCTATTACGAGGTCTGTTGAATGGAGAATGACGTCACGAAACAGACCAGATTTTGCGAATCTTTGGAGATTTTTTATTTAGGGATAGATTGTTAGGCCGATACTTAGGACTCCATCTTGACAAGAAACTGCTCGTAGATTCCGATTGCTACAACACTCAACATCCTTAACAATCCCTGATAATCCTCCGAGGCGTCTGAAAAGAAAATGGCCTCGGGACCTTCTAATTTAAAAATTCTTAAAGTACCACCAATGGGTGATTCCTTCCCATGATTTTCAAGTGTATATGAAACATACAACATATTTACTTATTGTATTTATTATTTATACGGTTGTAAATCACATTAAATAAATA
>NW_027109162.1:232557-235253 GCF_000696795.3 Halyomorpha halys
TGCAATTACGAATTCCAAGGACCTGGTATATGTGACAAATGATTATTTATTCTGTCAGTATAGCCGTGAGCCCTCAGGGGGTCTTCATGATTTAATATGTTAAAGCGTGTTAAATGGGAAAACCTATGTTAAATGGAGAAATATTTCCTTCTTTTAGCATGTTAAAACGATATAACATGTAACATGATTGAAAGTCTGTTACTAGGTTTGTTAAATGGAGAATGGCGTCACGAAACAGACCAGCTGAGCTCGTCACCATTTAGTCTGTTGTGTTGATAGGTTAGGTTTGGGTTGGTTTTGTTTTGGACGTTATAGTACTAATAAAGTAATGAATAAAAAATGATTTTTTATTTAGGGATGGATTGTTAGGGCGAAACTTTATGCAATTATTAATACCTAGTTTCATCTTAAATAAATTAATAAATGAACATTTTTTTTTTGTTTTATGTATTACATCTCAAAGATGTAAATGTTATAGATGATATGCATAATGAGTACAGAGTAGGCACATGAGCATGCCACCGTAGTGCACTCCTAATACAGCCATCAAAGCCACAAGTAGACAGCCCTCACTTGAAGGAGTTTGATAGTTCACGATCTCCATTGATAGCTGTGCAGAGTCGTGCCTCCGGCTGCGGTGAAAGGAGTCTTTGGAAAGTGGATGACTGTACCTTAGAGCGGAAGTGCTCCCAGTGCACCTCATTCCGCCAAAATGTTACTTTCAATTAACAGATGTTTTTGGCCATAGCGATTCCCGAGAGTGAAACTGTCTCTCTACTTGCTCCATCTAGTACAAGAGCCAGGGAGAAAAAGAGGCGGTTATTTTACCCAAATGTTTGATTACTTTAATGAAAACTATTAAATAATTACTAGTCAAAATTGATGAGTCTGCCAAGTATAGGTAGGGAGAATAAAAAATGGCGGCTGTTTCAAAATATATATAAAAAAAAAATAATTTTTCATTCTGAGCTTCATACAAATTTTTTGAGGTTAATAAACTTCCAATTGAATTTAATTTGTATTAAATTATCATATTATAGTACAACGTTTCGGGACACTGTCCCATATTCATGTACTTTAAACCTACAACAATAATAAACCATCATCATTTGATTTTATTCTTTTCTTTTTTCATCTCTTAATTTGTACTTTCTTTAATATTTCTTCTCTTATTTAATCTCTTATCCATCTGTTACTATTACTCTTTTCATTTACTGTTTACAACCCTTAATTTTAATTATTATATTTTACTTTTCATTGTATACCCCCTAAAAAAACAACTCAAATAGTAAATAATTTTTACTACACATTTTAATTTCTGGATAGCTTACAGCCTAGTAAAACTACTTTAGGGAAGCTCAGAAAATTAAAGTCGTGAATTCCGATTCGATAGATGATAGACGATTAGATATACGATAATAGATTTTTTTCTATTACTTTATTATTATTTTTATTCATTACTTTATTAGTGCTATAACGTCCAAAACAAAACCATCCCAAACCTAACCTATCAACACAACAGACTAAATGGTGACGAGCTCAGCTGGTCTGTTGCGTGACGTCATTCTCCATTTAGTAGACCTATTAACAGACTCTCAACCATGTTCTAGATTATATCATTTTAAGGTGCTAAAAGATGGTATTCGTGATGTTGTTTTAAGTATAAAATGATTTAACATGTTAAATGTTATAACTATAGGATTGAAAGAAGCCCTATTTAAAGTCATGTTAAATGCATAAGAACTCCTAGCGGATTTTCAGAGCAACTTGTTTAGTAACCTTTCCTTTGAAAACTTTTTTTATTGTTTACTTAAACTTTGTTGTTTATTAAGACTTAAAAGCGTAAAATCTAACAGTCATTAACACCCATGAAAACTTCTAAGTTTTGATTAAAGTAATTTATTACGACATGCCTCAAGTGAGTGAAAAATGGAAGGTATATGAAAGTTTAGTGTCTTGTTTAAAATCGTCCAAAACAACTAACTCGTGAAATACACTTTATTTGAGGATGCTAAAATGAACATAAAATATATAACTTACAAAAAAGAAAATAAATTGAGCTCTGGTCAATAATAATGAAAAAGCTATGCAGTTTATATAAAACAAAATTAACTACTGAAATTAAAACATTAAAAATATAACCATCATATACATATAATTTACATAACCACCATTTTCTAACTCAGCTGTTTTTCAGTTTTTCTAACATAAATTACAATGCCACCTATATTATATTTCACAAATTTAATAGAGGTTGGAATTTAGAGGAGGCTGTGATTGTTTGGTTGTCGGGAAGGTTGTAGTACTGCTACAATATCATATATAATTAATACATCTGCACTGCTACAACATGAAAGATCAGAGATGGAGTATTTTGTAAGGAAATACTGTTACTAGGTCAACGTTAGTGCAAGGAGGTGAGGTGAGGATCACGCACGACCGCCAGATTTTTACCCAGTTAAAGGTACCTACTTTGTAGCCTAGGTTGATCCCTGACAGAATAAATAATCATCTGTCACAGATACCAGGTCCTTGGAATTCGTAACAGTGCTTTGCCACTCAGCCAATTCGCTCCACATATATATATACTTTTTTTTCCTTGAAGAAGTTTGTCGGGGGGTGCGGTCAGCAAAGAACAACATAAATAAACAAAACCATATTTATTTATTTTATGCCGACGTTTCGACCTGAGTTTC
>NW_027109162.1:235843-238726 GCF_000696795.3 Halyomorpha halys
GCCAAGTATAGGTAGGGGGAATAATAAATGGCGGCTGTTTCAAAATATATATATAAAAAAAAAAAATAATTTTTCATTCTGAGCTTCATAAAAATTTTTTGAGGTTAATAAACTTCCAATTGAATTTAATTTATATTAAATTATCATATTATAGTACAACGTTTCGGGACCACTGTCCCATATGCATGTACTTTAAACCTACAACAATAATAAACCATTATGACTGCAGCTGAATGGTTCTAACATGCCAGCTATATTATATTTCACAAATTTAATAGAGGTTGGAATTTAGAGGAGGCTGTGATTGGTTGTCGGGAAGGTTGCAGTACTGCTACAATATCATATGTAATTAATAAATCTGTTGTGCTATAACATGAAGGAAATACTGTTACTAGGTCAACGTTAGTGCAAGGAGGTGAGGTGAGGATCACGCACGACCACCAGATTTTTACCTTGTTAAAGGTACCTACTTTATAGGCTGGGTTGATCCCTCACAGAATAAAAAATCATCTGTCACAGATACCAGGTCCTTGGAATTCGTAACAGTGCTTTGCCACTCAGCCAATTCGCTCCACATATATATCATTTTTTTGTATAACTCTCTATGTATATTTTTATAGTCTTTCATATCTTAAAATGCTTGTATCTTGTTCTCATTTAGCCATGATTAATCCTTGCAAAGTGGGCTGAAACGTTGGATACTTATTCTCTTTCTGTACCGCCACGTCGACCATATTTCTATAACCAATTACTTACAGTGAACTAATAAATATTCCAATAAAATAGTTTTTTGTCCTTGGAATGTATTGCTTTTTTTATTATAAAATCTGACAAAATCAAATTATTTATGTTCGATTTTTTCTTTCTTTATTATCTATACATTCTTAGTACACAAAGTGTTGGGGGAAAAAATCAAGGACAGTAAAACTCTTTTCACTGACATCTGTTGAAATATCACAATGACCTTACAATATGACACCATAACATTTCTAAACAAATGTTAATGAGTCTTTCGTTAAATGGGTGTCTTAACTAACAGAATTATTTTTTAATTTTTGTAATCAATATATGTTAATTTGTTTCTTTTATTTATTATTAATTAAAAAATATGTTAATTTTAAACCGATAAAGGAGGAATCGGACAATATTACATGGACATTATAAATGAAATAGATTTTTAAAACTATTAATAATTACTAAGGTAACAAATTAAAATCAATGCACAACATGGATAAAGAGTATCAGACAAATTATTTAAGTAATAATAATGCAGGGCATAGTGCACTGAAATTTAGAGAAGTGAGTGGGCATAAAATGAGGGGAGTGCATTTAGAAAGGTAATTAATAAATATAATAAATTATACATAAATGTGGATAATCACTCGAAATAAAAATAATTTTTAAATTGAAAAAGCCGGTCTAGGCAGAGATTGTTTGAAATCAGCAATAATCGAAGATAAAACAACAAGCTTGGTAATAAAAACAAAACAAAAAATAGGTTTTATATCCTTTTTGGAACAGGGATGGACAAAAATTAGCTATAGTTTAATTATTTTATATTTTCTTTTTTTAGCTATAGTTTAATTATTTTACATTTTCTTTTTTCAAATCTTAAAAATGCAGGCTAATTGCCTTTGTCCCATATAACCTTTTCTAAATATTTTTTTTCTAGATTTAAACCTTTTTTAAAAACTTTTCTTCCTTCCTTCATTCACATTTGCAACTTAAAAAAAGAAAAAGTTTTTAAAAAAGGTTTAAATCTAGAAAAAAATTATTTAGAACAGGTTATATGTGACAAAGGCAATTAGCCTGCATTTTTAAGATTTGAAAAAAGAAAATGACATCAATATGAAGGTATCCTTGAGAATGACCTGAGGGTCGAAACGTTGGAAAAGTTGAAAAGAAAAAGTTGGGAGAAAAAAAGGATCAAATTTGTTTTAATTAAAAATTAGCTATAGTTGAAACTAACCGCTAAAGTTGCCATGGATACGACCCTTAGTCATGAATGAAACCATTGATAAAAAAACTCCGTAACCATGGCAATTAGTTTCATAGAAGGCCATCTCTGTTTGGGAATATATAAAAATGATTTTTAATTTAAAATGACATATTAAAATTTAATAATAAGGCAAGAAAAAAATGTCTAAGAAATTTTGGCTCAATCTCAAGAAACATTTTAGATTTTTAAATGCTCATAAATGAGTGAAATGGGGTATATATATTTAAACATTGAATTTTTGTATGTAAATTTAAAAAAAAAAAATTATTAAGCCACAATATAAACTTTGTTGATTGTGATTTTTATTGTAGAACTGGATAATGGGCAGAGTAGCCCGAAACGTTGCTCGAATGTTAAAAGAATAAAGAAGTAAACAAAGAATGTTAATTGATACCTGAAAATAAATATAATTTTAAAGAATGTTTTCTTCTAATTTATTCTCCAGTTGTTGCTGAGTCGATAGAGTGACACTTTATTGATCTATACTACTGTATACCTTATTGGCCCATACTATTATATACTTGACTAATGTTAAGCAACACGATACGATGCAGATAATATCATCGTGGGCGATTTCCGAAGGCAGAAAAGAATCTGGTAGCGTGACCGGGTCAAGGCTCACCTCTCCAAGAACAGGGCGCAACTTTCACGTCCACTGCTATCGCTATTGTAATATCATATCTCTTTAGTATAATATCTCATATTACAAAATATAATATAATAAAACATAAAATATTTCTTATAGTAAAAATGTTATTTTGTAAAAAGTAAAACGCTCATCACATATTTTTTATTTACCTCCGTGCGTAAGTCTTCAAGTTTAAGTTAAAAAAAAAAATTGTGAGAAAGGCGAAAATTAAGATAAAAAATGAGGAGATAGTCGG
>NW_027109162.1:238776-241185 GCF_000696795.3 Halyomorpha halys
TCATGAATGAAACCATTGATAAAAAAACTCCGTAACCATGGCAATTAGTTTCATAGAAGGCCATCTCTGTTTGGGAATATATAAAAATGATTTTTAATTTAAAATGACATATTAAAATTTAATAATAAGGCAAGAAAAAAATGTCTAAGAAATTTTGGCTCAATCTCAAGAAACATTTTAGATTTTTAAATGCTCATAAATGAGTGAAATGGGGTATATATATTTAAACATTGAATTTTTGTATGTAAATTTAAAAAAAAAAAATTATTAAGCCACAATATAAACTTTGTTGATTGTGATTTTTATTGTAGAACTGGATAATGGGCAGAGTAGCCCGAAACGTTGCTCGAATGTTAAAAGAATAAAGAAGTAAACAAAGAATGTTAATTGATACCTGAAAATAAATATAATTTTAAAGAATGTTTTCTTCTAATTTATTCTCCAGTTGTTGCTGAGTCGATAGAGTGACACTTTATTGATCTATACTACTGTATACCTTATTGGCCCATACTATTATATACTTGACTAATGTTAAGCAACACGATACGATGCAGATAATATCATCGTGGGCGATTTCCGAAGGCAGAAAAGAATCTGGTAGCGTGACCGGGTCAAGGCTCACCTCTCCAAGAACAGGGCGCAACTTTCACGTCCACTGCTATCGCTATTGTAATATCATATCTCTTTAGTATAATATCTCATATTACAAAATATAATATAATAAAACATAAAATATTTCTTATAGTAAAAATGTTATTTTGTAAAAAGTAAAACGCTCATCACATATTTTTTATTTACTTCCGTGCGTAAGTCTTCAAGTTTAAGTTAAAAAAAAAAATTGTGAGAAAGGCGAAAATTAAGATAAAAAATGAGGAGATAGTCGGGAGTGCGGTCAGTAAATAAACAAAAACATTCATTCGTGTCGACGTTTCGACATGAATTTCAAGTCTTCATCAGTGCTAAAAAAAAAGAGATAATAAAAATCAGTCTTGCTTTCCAATCGATGAATCGATTCTTGCTTTTCGGTGAATTCATGTCGATGGGCAAGGTTACTCATCAATTCGCAAATTTTTCGTTTACTCGCAAATTTTTATATCATAATAATTACTCCTTATTCCTGATCATCTGCCACATAGCTTATCTAAGAATTTTTGTATTTAAAATTTAGATTCGTAAATGGTCATAAATTAGCGAAATGATGTATGGGATCTACTCTATGTAGAGTTTAGCCAGAATCTCCACTTATAACTCCTTGATGAACCACCTGAAAATTAGATCGAAACGTAGGCACAAATAAATATTTTTTTTTTATTTGTGATTTTCTGTTTACGGTACCCTTCGACCATCTTCTCTTATCTAAGAATTATTGCCCAATCGAAACTTTTCTCGAAATATATAACCACTTTTAATGTCGCTTCGCACTTCAAAATATTTTGGACTCATAGAGGCTTTGCCCAAGATGTGGTGGATCGGTATTATAGGATTGCTATTGTATTTTGTTGAGTTGTCCCCAGTACCAACAGAACCAAACCTGATACCTGTCAAAATTGAATAATATTAGTCCAGATATCTTGTATAAAATCCTTTTAGTACCCACAAAATCTGATCTCAAGCTGCAATTTGCATGTATAATCCAAAACATCAAACTTAGATCTGAATATGGTGAATAGATCTTGTCTGTTTGATCATTTTCAATTTGTAGTTTTTTTTTTTTAATTTTCAAGGTTTCTCGATTTAACTAATTTTTACTTTCACTTACATTTATATGGAATACATAGTAAGGGAATGTCTTGCGATCGTGGAAAATTTTGAATTCGAGTTTTCAACGGAAATCCATGTTTTGATTTTCCCTGAGTTGAAATAATCAAGTTTTACAAAATTGTGTTTATTTTTCGTGGGTAGGGATTTTTTTTTCACAGCACGAAGTGTATTTGATTAATAACAATATAAGTAAATATATAATATTATAAAAGTAAAAATTATACAAAATAAATTATGAAGAATTAAAAAGGAGAAAGTGTTGAATAAATGAACTAAAAATAGAAATCAACTACTTTCCTCTTAATCCATTGTTACGTATATTTCAAAATTTTTTTGTCTATTATTTTCCTTTATCTTTATGTTTCTCTTAGTGATGATTGTTATTCCTTTTTTTATTTTTTAGCCCTGATGAAGGCCTGAGATTTGAATTGGCTGAAACGTCTGCAAAAATTAATAAGTTTTTTTTTTGCTGACTGCACCCCCAGATCATCTTCTTCTGATATTAATCTACGGTCAGCTATTAACATCTCATTGTGAAAAAATGTTAATTTTTCTGTTGCCATAAAAGTTCGTATTTTAAGGGTTACTCGAAATGGGAATAACGAATGTAAGTTTTGTTTAACAAAAGATAACGAGCCGTAATGGGAC
>NW_027109162.1:247796-248347 GCF_000696795.3 Halyomorpha halys
TATAACCACTTTTAATGTCGCTTCACACCAAAATATTTTGGACTCATAGAGGCTTTGCCCAAGATGTGGTGGATCGGTATTATAGGATTGCTATTATATTTTGTTGAGTTGTCCCCAACAGAACCTAACCTGATACCTCTCAAAATTGAATAATATTAGTCCAGATATCTTGTATAAAATCCTTTCAGTACCCACAAAATCTGATCTTGAGTTGCAATTTGCATGTGTAATCCAAAACCTCAAAGTTAGATCTGAATATGGCGAGTAGATCTTATCTGTTTGATCATTTTTATTTTGTAGTTTTTTTTTTTTAATTTTCAAGGTTTCTCTTTTTAAATATTTTTTACTTTCACTTAAATTTATATGGAATACATAGTAAGGGAATGTCTTGCGATCGTGGTAAATTTTGAATTCGAGTTTTCAAAGGAAATCCATGTTTTAAGACCTTAATGTTCTCTATGTAACCGATCTAGCCAGAACCAGATATCACTCCTTCCATTATAAACTCTCTAACCACTCAAACCCCCTAGTTTCTAATCTTGCATCCTCTT
>NW_027109162.1:250502-253626 GCF_000696795.3 Halyomorpha halys
CACCGTGGTAAGGCACGATCCTACTAACTCCCAGGACTCGGGTTGGAATCCAGCTGGCCAGAAAATTGTTTTCTGTTATTATACTATACATAATATACAGAAAATTGGTTTCTGTCACTCCGTGAGCCAACTCTGTGGGTTCTGGAGCTTTCCTTGGGTACACCGAGTCATATAAATAGGTCCTCAGATTGCTAAGGCTAGACGGGCCTAAAAGGTGTGACCTTTATTACTTTTATTACCTTTATTACCTCCATGAAGTAATAGCTGGCTGCGGTCCCGATGAGAGGAATGAACAGGTATATGGTTTTAATGGGTTGAAATCCCTTCATTATTTTGACTCAGGTAATCTCAAAACGTGTATGCTCCTTAAAAAGTGGAATTCAAAATTGTTCACGCTTACAAGTATTTACTTTACTAGAAATCCAAAATATATTGAGTAAAAGTAAAAATTAGTTAAATTGTGCAAGCTCGATACTAAAAAACCTAAATTAAAAAAAAATCCATATTTAAAAGGATCAAACAGTGTACATGTTGTACTCACCATATTCAGAAGACAGATATCCAGATCTAAGTTTGAGGTTTTGGATTACACATGCAAATTACAACTTAAGAACCTAATTTTGTGGGTACTGAATGGATTTTATACAAGATATCTGGACTAATATTATTCAACTTCGAGAGGTATCAGCTCAACAAAACTTATAGCAATCCTACAATACAGTTCCATCACAAGCTAAAGGGTAATAATTCTTAAACACGTTATGGATTAGGTGATCAGTAATAATAAGTAAACCACTACGAAATTATAAAAATGTGCGAGTGAACGAAAAAATTGAGTGTGATAATTTGCAAATTGATGAGTAACCTTGCCCATAGACATGAATTCGCAGAAAAGAGTTACGTGGTGAGTGGCAGAACTGCTTTTTCGAGGAAATAATCGATTGGAAAGCAGTTTCATAAATCTTCATTTGACGGTTTGTTAGAAAAATCGATCTTTTAGTCCAACCATACCGCTTGGAATTCGAACGTAGTACCTTTATCAGGAAAGTCTTTAACCAAGTTGGATCTTTCTAATACAAGAGCCTGATAGAAAAAAAGTCTAAAAGTTATTCCAACCCAATTTTTTATTACTTAAATAAAAATTACGTATAATAACTAGTCCTAATTCATGAGTCTGCCAAGTATAGTTAGAAGGGGTACAGAATGGTGGCTGTTTCAAACATTAAAAAAAATTAATTTTTCATTCGGAGCTTCATATCTTTAAAACTATTTACAAAACTAATACAATATAATTTAAATACTGAAGAAGATTGCGGTAAAAAGAGAAACAAAAATAGTCAACAACTATTTATTTTCTGACGTATCACCCCACTTTGTAGTGCTTCATTAGAGATGTTCAAGTTTATAGCTCGACTGCCAGATTTTTGCCCAATTAAGGGTACCCAATTTATGAGGCTGGGTGGACCCCAGGAGGGCTCCATAACTCACAGGGTTGACTCACGGCTAAAGTGCAACAGAAAACAATTTTCTGCCCAGCCGGATTGGAACACAGGTCCTTGGAGTTAGTACCATCACACCTTACCATGGTGCCATTGCGCTCCCGTACCGCGATTTTTTATTACTTTTTTTTTTTTTTTTTTGTAGTTTTCATGACATTTGCTAAAATATATTCATTTCTAGTTGTTCGGAGAAAATTTCATGTGCAATATTCATATACAAAAATATGTGTCATAAACTAATTTATAGTTGTTTGAGTGCTGGCAGACATTTGTACGCCTTATGGTTCCTAGGATATATTTCTTCAAACATCAAAATTTTATTCGAACTATAAATTAACATTTTGTGAACTTATTTTGTCAAATATTATAAAAACTACTACTCCTAAGAAGATGAAGTTTATGATTACTGCATAGTACATTAAACTAGCATTAATTGGAGCGTTAATCTGTACGTTGAATGGTTTTTGATATATATATTTCTCATTACATTTGTATGTAATAGGTAATTGTATACCATATTGTATAGCTCTTTTAGGGCTAATATTTCAGAAAATTTACTCTTCTTTAAATAATGTTCTCTTAGGTTTTCTAGTGTGACTGGTAGATTTAAACATACAAAGCTCCGAATGGAAAATTAACTTTTTTTTGACGTTTTGAAATAGCCATTTTTTATTCCCCCTACCTATACTTGGCAGACTCATCAATTTGACAAGTAATCAAACATAGTTTTGATTAAAGTAATCAAAAATAGGATGAAATAACTTCTTTTTTTTTTTTTTTAATTTCCAAGCTCTTGTACCAGTACAGAACTCTCTACCAATGAAGACGAGGAAGGTAAAAGACAAGTTGAGGAACCAACTACAATAAAGCATGAAGAACAAGTGTTTCGTTTCAATCACTGCATGAAGTAGGCAACAGAGAATGGTATACCATGGAAGTCCTCTAACAACGTCTATGAGAGGCAGTGTTTTGGCAGAAGTTTAAGCAAAAAACTTTAAACTGTTGAATTTCCAATAAAATATTTTTTAAAGAATCAAATAACTAAAAATAGTTACGATGTACATTCATATTGTTGAATTTTGTTTGCCCCATTTTTCCTGAAATGGCTAATTAATCATGGGATTAACGAGGGAATATGGAAAGTATCTAAATGATTAAAAAACAAATTTAGCCTGTACCACTACAGTACTGTTACTAAATCAACGGTTGTGCAAGAAGGTGATTTGGTCAGAATCATGCTCGACCGCCAGATTTTTAAAAGTGGAGGAGGGCTCCAGAACCCACAGGGTTGACTTACGGCTACAGTATAACAGAGAATAATTATCTGCTTAGCCGAATTGCAACACAATAAATAATAAATAATAACAAATTGATAATTTTATAAAAATGTACAAAAATGAATATAAAACGTACCGCAATAATAAAACAAAAAAAGCATTGCTACTTTACTACCTAAACTATTTTATATTTATAGAATTATCTTAAAATTTATGAATAGTAATTTATTTAGAAAAGAAATAACATATCTAAAAAATGCTAGAAATAAAAATTATCGAACTAGCCTATAACAATAAATTTGGTAAACGTACCTTAAACTATATCCGTTCAATTGCTTACTAGAAGAA
>NW_027109162.1:253816-256625 GCF_000696795.3 Halyomorpha halys
AGTTATTTTTAATGTTATTATTTTTTAATTTAATTTTTTTTAATTATTATTATTATTTTTTACTTTATATTCGTTTTAGTATTTGTTAATTAAATTATTAGTTGTATCACTTGAGATCAATTCATATTGTACATATCTAGCTTAAAACCTGTATAGCCTCCTCAAAGCCCTAATAGTCTAAACTGTAATATTTACATTTCACTTGTGTCTATCATTTTTATGTGTTATTTTGGCACCGACCGATAGATGTAGTCGGTGGTCGGAGATCTTGTCGGACCATATTAGGGGTGTTCATGATCTTTAGTTAGGTTTTACGCTTTTAAGTCCTTATAAACAACAAAGTTTAAGTAAACAATAACAAGAAGTTTTCAAAGGAAAGGTTACTAAACAAGTTGCTCTGAAATCCGCTAGAAGCTCTTATGCATTTAACATGACTGTAAATAGGGCTTCTTACAATCCTATACTTATAACATTAAACATGGTAAATCATTTTATACTTAAAACAACATCACGAATACCATCTTTTAGCATGTTAAAACAATATAACATATAACATGGTTGAGAATCTGTTACTAGGTCTGTTAAATGGAGAATGACGTCACGCAACAGACCAGCTGAGCTCGTCACTATTTTGTTTGTTATGTTAGATTACTTGCTCGTAATTTGTGTTTTGATTGTGTTAGGGTTGTTTTAGATGTTTTTATAACTTATAAAGCAATTGATGATAATAATAATAATGTAATGACAGTTGTCAATTAGCTCATCTTGACTCTCTTCCTTACAAGTTATAAGATCAACAAGGCACTCAGTGGCAAAACTTTCACACAACTTCTACTTTTCACTCAATTTAGGCATGTTGTAATAAATTACTTTAATCAAAACTTAGTAGGAAACAATAACATGAAGTTTTCGCAGGAAAGTTTATAAAACAAGTTGCTTAAAAAAGCCGTTTGGAGCTCTTATGCAATAAACATGACTTTAAATAGGGCTGCTCACAATCCTATACTTATAAAATTTAATATGGTAAAACATTTTACATTTACACAACATCATGAATATCTCTATTGAATGAAATTTTTAAATGAATAAAATATAAAATGGCGTTTCAAAATAGTTTCCGTGATCTATCAGTATTAGCCCAACTCGATCAGTTCAAGTGTCCGTCGTTGGTCTTACAGTTCGTATTGGGGTTCTTTAGGATTCAATGCTAAGACCGCCTACGAAGTGGCAGTTGGAATTCGCCTAGTGAACTTAACCTTATAAAGGAGAGATGTGAGATAACCTCTTTACTTTCTAACGAGATGAAATAAAGGAGATAATTGCTAAGACAAAGATAGGTGCAAGCTGTTGTGATAATGTTGAGATGGTCTTGGATAACTTTCTATTCTGCCATTTTGAAAACAATAACCGAAGTACGTTTTGATCTGTTCTTTGATTGATGTGGGTTGACTTGTATATTAAAAAAATACAAGTTCTTGTAGTTAGTATTTATTAAGCCGGATCTACAGTTGTCATTTGCCACAAATCCAAAATGTCTACAAACGCTGGGTAAACAAAAATGTAACAAACCTCAGTACCCACACGTTGGCGTATTCTAAAGCAACGTTCCCAAACATTTTCCCGCGGCACCCTTTTTTGGTTTAAAAAAATGTAAACAACATTATTTAAATTATTGTCTCACAATAACTTTTATAAAACAACTTTGAACTATAATTGTAAAGATGACATTATTTCAAAATTTAAATTGAAAATATGACAAATATGTGGATACAAAGGTGCATGAGTATGGGATAATTGTTCCGAAACGTTGTACAAGCAAAATATAGAATAGGTTATATTCTATTTGCAAGTTTTTTTTTCACCTCGGCAATCTAAAAAAAAGTATTTATCATTTCATTGTTCTAGATTGGTTTATATCAATAATAACACAACTACATTGATCCAATTCACTCTCAACAGTTTATTTTAATTCTTCTACGTTTCGGCCCCTAGGCCATTATCAAGGAGGCAATCTCAAATTTTTGACTAGTCACAATTCATTTAAAAATGTCTTTCATTAGCAAAATAATTGCACCACGTCATATAATAAAATATACATTATAAATACAAAATTTAAAGAATAGTCTTTGTATTGATAGTGAATGTTTTATTATATGACATGGGGAAATTAGTCTGCTAATAAAAGACATTTATAAATGAATTGTGACCAGTAAAAATTTTAGGTTGTCACCTTGATTATGGCCAAGGGCTGGAACGTTGAAGGTTACACAATTAAATGAGAAATACATTGAGTTTTTTTTTTTAACAGTATGATATGACCCACAGGCTTTAAGTGAAAATAGAAGCTATAAAAGATATGTTACTATAAAGATATAGTTTAATTTATTTATTTTGCTGATTAACTGACGTTGATTCTTTCATGTTTACGCTCCTGATATTCCCAGTAATACAAAAAGTATTTTCTTAAATTAACAGCCATTAAATTGAAAATTTATATGTTGATGTATACGGGGTATTCATGATCTGTAGTTTAACATGTTAAAGCGTGTTAAATGGAAAAACTTATGTTAAATGGAGAAACATTTTCTTCTTTTACTATCTTAAAACGATATAACATGATTGAGAGTCTATTACTAGGTCTGTTAAATGAAGAATGTCACGAAACAGACCAGCTGAGGTTGTCACCGTTTTATTTGTTGTCGTGTTAGGTTACTTACTCGTAGTTTGTGTTTTGGACTTTTAAAAAAATATAATCAGTAGCCAAACTTTTACACTTCTACTTTTCACTTATTTTAGGCATGTTGTAATA
>NW_027109162.1:256795-267918 GCF_000696795.3 Halyomorpha halys
TTTCTCTACACGCCTGTAACACTCCAATTTAACTTAGATCAGATTTACTAAATGTATTATAATGTACAGTCGTAAATAGCAATAAATAAATATTTTAAAAAAATTGAAAATATGACAAATATGTGGATACAAAGGTGCATGAGTATGTTTGAGAATAATTGTTCCGAAACATTGTACAAGCAAAATATAGAATAGATTATATTCTCTTTGGAAATTTTTTTTTCAACTCAACATTTTAAAAAATGTATTTCATTGTTCGAGATTGGTTTATATCAATAATAACACAACTACAATGATCCAATTCACACTCAACAGTTTATTTTAATTTTTCTACGTTTCGGCTCCTAGGCCCCAAATTTTTGAATAGTCAAAATTCAATTAGTCTTTCATAAGCAGAATAATTGCACCATGTCATATAATAAAATATACACTATAAATACAAAACCTATTCTTTAAAATTTGTTTTCTCTTTTTTTTACTTTATCCTTCAGCAACTACGTAGGATTTATTGTTAGTTGTTGATGTGTTTAGTAAAAAAAGGAAAAACAAATTTAAAGAATATTCTGTGTATTGATAGTGTATGTTTTATTATATGACATGGGGAAATTAGTCTGCTAATGAAAGACATTTTTAAATGAATTGTGACCAGTCAAAAATTTTAGGTTGTCATCTTGATTATGGCCAAGGGCTGAAATGTTGAAGGATTAAACAATTAAATGAAAAATACATTGAGTTTTTTTTTTAACAGTATTATATGACCCACAGGCTTTAAGTGAAAATAGAAGCTATAAAAGATATGTTACTATAAAAATATAGTTTAATATATTTATTTTGCATATATTTTTATTATCTTGTTCGAGAGTGACGTTGATTCTTTTCATTTTTACGCTCCTGATATTCCCAGTAATACAAAAAGTATTTTCTTAAATTAACAGCCATTAAATTGAAAATTTATATGTTGATGTATACGGAGTATTCATGATCTTTAGTTTAACATGTTAAAGCGTGTTAAATGAAAAAACTTATGTTAAATGGAGAAACATTTTCTTCTTTTACTATCTTAAACGATATAACATGATTGAGAGTCAGTTACTAGGTCTGTTAAATGAAGAATGTCACGAAACAGACCAGCTGAGCTTGTCACCGTTTTATTTGTTCTCGTGTTATATTACATACTCGTAGTTTGTGTTTTGGACTTTTAAAAAAATATAATCAGTAGCCAAACTTTTAAACTTCTACTTTTCACTTATTTTAGGCATGTTGTAATAAATTACTTTAATCAAAACTTAGAAGTAAACAATAACATGAGTTTTGGAAGGAAAAGTTATAAAACATGTTGCTCAGAAAATCCGCTAGGAGCTCTTATGCATTTAACATTTAACATTTAACATGACTTTAAATAGGGCTGCTCACAATGTTATACTTATAAAATTTAACATGGTAAAACATTTTACATTTAACTCATCAACATGAACAAACCTATTAACTGTCATAATCTGCCCCTAAGTCAAACGTCACAGCTCGTTCACGAGCAGTTAACACATTGCTTAAGATCTATCGATTATGGCTTTCTTTCGATTTCTGATCGTTTACTATCTTTGTGATTTTCCCTCCGGCTAACTTTCCTTAAAGCAATGTACTTTCCAATCCTTCTAGTGGGCATCTTAACGTCTTGTAATTGGATATGATCATCCAATTAGGGTATACAGTTTAAGGTAATCACTACTAGACATTATTCCTGAATTACTTCAACAGGTGGCTTAGGATTCTCGTAACATTTTATTATCCAGCCGATGTTAGTGATGGAACAACGATAGCCCATCCATTTACTGACCGAGTTTAAAGTTTTTAATTTTAAATATCTATTGCACGCTGACTAAACAATTTTATATGTTTAATATGAACCAACACTTGCGACAAGGTATTTGTGATGTGTTAAATGTAAAACGTTTTACCATGTTAGATGTTATAACTATAGGATTATGAGCAGCCCTATTTAAACTCATGTGTTAAATACATAAGAGTATTTAAACTCCTAGCGGATTTTCTGAGCAACATGTTTTATAACCTTTCCTTCCAAAACTTCATGTTATTGTTTACTTTTAAGTTTTTATTAAAGTAATTTATTATACATGCTTAAAGTAAGTGAATATTTGGCTGCTGAGTGTCTAGTTGATCATTTAACTTGTGAGGAAAATTATCAATATGAGCTAATTGAAAACTTTCATTACATTATTATTATTGTCATGTCTTGCTTTATTAGTTTTAAAAACATTTTTTTCAATTTTTACAGTAAACAGAGAACATTGTTTTGTCCGTTATACGTAGGTTTCCGTTAAGAAGGTGTAAATTTAAAAAAAAAAAAAATGTAATAATCGAGTTATCGTTGCTTAAGCTCTGTGATCGAAATCCGAAAAAAACTTTTTTTTTTTAGTATATGAAAAAATAAATAATTAAATATATCATTCTTGTGATATCTTTACTAAACCATAATTTTTTAGGATATGTAATTTTTTTATGTTGCGTTTATTTATTATTTTTTTTTGTAGTATAAAAATGTTTTTGGTCTTATGAAGTTAAGCGAATATATAAGTTATAGTACTTCTACTATGAGTTTGCCCCTGCGCACGTTTCTCCCTCTGTTACCCATAGGCAAAGTCATCTTAGATGTACTATACCGTAGGTTAAGTGATAAATATATTTCATTTTCTTATTGGAAGAAGATACCTAACCATATGAAGTATATTGTAGAAAGATAGTTCAGGTAGTGGTCAATAAATAAATCAAAATAGTAAAAGAAAAGAACTGTTTATTGTTAACCAACGTTTTGTCCAACTTTGCAGGGCTTCGTCAGGGCTGATCCTGATTGAAACATTTTTAATGTTGGTTAACATTAAATAGTATTTTCTACTATTTTGGGCCTTTATTGATTGACCGCCACCCAAACTATCTTCCTACAATTTTATTGTCTATATAAACTTCTCGTGTTCGATAAAAATAACAACTAAAATCAATCGTTTTATTATTTTTATTTGCATGAGAGCTTATTAGTAAATAAAAGAAAAAAACAAATCCGTTGGCCTTCTTTTTATTTATTATGATACGAAATTTTATTTTTAAATTGCTTATTTTTTCTCAGTAATTTGACATAACAATTAATCTCTATCTACATACTTAATTGCGGAAAATATGTTATACATACTTCTTATTTAATATAAATATAAATGTTCTAATAGTCAAAACACAGTATTAGGTATGTACTTTTCCCTAAATAAATGACCCACAAATGTAGTTCTAGAATCATGAGTTTTTAGGTACATATTAAATGACTTTTATTCGCTGTAGAGGAATAAAAATTCCTGACACGGAATATAATTGGTTTTTATGTCCGAAGTGGAGGGTTTCCATTTTAGAAGGGTTGATATGCATTAAATTTGTACCTAGTTGGGCAGAATCTTAATGACACTCTATGTTAAAAGGGTGCCTGCTGAAGAGGTGTGCCCCTTAAGAGAATTTTTTCTGTAATTCCTTAATTGTTGCCTCATTATTTTTATTACTCTTCTCTAATAATTTAATAAAGGTAGTTAATGTATTAATTGCATTTATTTTTTCAGCCTGTTCCTTCCAAGCTGGCGGACAAGCAGAATGCTCGTCCTACAGCCCTTACCCTCGACGCACAAACCATCACAGGTAATTAATCCATCTTTTCACTTATTTTATTATATCAAATCAGGTTACATTTACACTTATAGATTTAGAATGCCCTCAACTAACACTGTACAATATCCTGTTAACTAAACTAACAGAAGCAAAATACTTGCGACATACGATGGACAGATGACTGACCTGAAAATCACACGTGACAACATTGAAAAAATACTGAATCACCGACTTTCTTTACTTCGACGATTATTACATCATAAAAACAAATTATCACTTACAAACAAACTTAAAATATACAACATGATGTTTAGACCGATTTGGACTTACACCACTTAGGTGTGGATCTCCTGATGGGAAAAAATCCCACCTTCAAACCATTCAGATCTTTCAGTCGAAATTCCTCTGAATTCAGTCATAGTCCATTTTATATAAAAAACAAATCATTACACAAGGACTTGAACATACTATCTGTTATTGACATAATAAAATACAGTACAAAACTTTTGTCTTAAAAGAAACACTCGCTGGACACCCCAACCAGCTGGTACATTACTGACTGACACGCTACTATTAAATCCAACAAGAAGACTGAAATGTCTCTGGAGCAGGAATCTGATACACTAGGTGTATTTTCTGTGTCAGGAGTGCCTTCATTCCTGAATTCCTGCTAATCCTATGCAGAGGTGTTCAAATGAATCACTAACTTACACTAACTCCCAAAAAAATTGCAAAATAAAGATTAATAATAATTATAAATTTTATTAAATATCTCTTATTACTTTTCTGCTAATATGCTTTAATTAATTTAATTATGTATTATATTCTTACTACTTAATTTATATATCTTTGTAAATATGGTGTGAATGTGCTTTCTTATCTCTAAATACCAATTTCTATTTGTATATGATAGAATGTTATACTACCCAAAGAGAACAATTTTTTTTTCAAATTTTTTGTTCTAATTTTCTCATATATTTTTATATTTATGTCTGACTGATTTCCTATTTTATGAATGTAAACTAATTGAAATTTTGAATTATTTCTTTTGTACTTTTCTTGAAAGTTATCATATATGCTTTGAAACTTATATGTTTTTATATTTTATATTTTTTAAATCATAGCTCAAAAAAGTTTAAGACTTTAACTAACTAACTCAATGTTTAAACTATGTATATGTACTTATTTTGTTATTTATGTTTGTTAAATTTTTTATTGTATTAATTTTAAAATAGTGTTAATAATTAAAAAAATTAAATTAATAATTAGTAATTTGGACCAGTATTAATAAAACTATTTTTCTCATTTTTATGCTTTATTTCATGATTTTTGAAACATAGATGGCTTAAATTTTTCTTTCTTCACAAGTCTTCTGAATTTAATTAACTACTAAAACTATTAATTAATTAATTTAATACTCAGCTATAACTCAGAGTGTACTAGATAAGTGCATTCAATAATATTTTACAATGCCCACACAATTAGCAAATACTCTATCATGTGCTATAATGCTTTGCTTCTTATTTTGAATTGATATAATGTAAATACACAGATAAGGTACATTTTCAGTGCATATTTTCCATTTCCTAATCTCGAAATATTTTCTCCATTAATTTTCTCTTAAGTTTAATAGTTTAGTTGTCTCATAGAAATGTATATTTTTAATTGGAAGAAAGTCTGGGTGAGGTCAACAAAGGTTTCAAAATAGTAGCAAAAAACTATTTATTGTTAACCAACGTTATGCCCCACTTTGCTGGGCTTCGTCAACTAAGCTTATGTATTAAAATCAATGATGCAATTAAAAAAAAATGTCCATTTTTAAATCCAATGCCTAAAATCATATATTAAGTAATGCCCACAATTAAAAAAAAAAATATTTACTTACATCACTTAGTTAAATTACAATTATTCAAAAAACATTTTACATTATTATAATTAAAAACACTCTTGTCATAAATCAAAATATTATTATCAACTTTATAAAAACATAATATTATCACATGAATACAATTATAGTAACCTAATTAAAGTAAATTAATTAACTAACCACAAAAAGCAAATAAAAAAAAATCCTCTTGGTATTTAAGTTTAATAAATCAAAGATAATAAAATAGTACTATTTAAAATATAACTAGCTAAAATTACAATCTATAACAGTTTCTTTTTGTAGAAATCAATAATGTTGAAAATATAAAAAACAAAAAGAAAAAAATAAAACAATTAATTACAGATTGTCAACTTATTTTAAATTATTAATTAACAAGCAACTAAAAAAAAGAATAAAAATACGAAACAACTAAAAATTTCCTGATCAACTATAAGTAAATTGAAACATTTTGAAAAATACTGAGATATTAAACTAATGGTTAATCACTAAGGTAGAGAGAAACACTTTATTCAAAAAGCAGTGGTCCCTAACTGCATTGATCTGCTTTACACACAGCCAACTAAATCCAGTTGGACCACCTTATTATTATTATATTACAAAGGCATAGAGATTAAATATTAAAATACATAATATTACATGATTTTTTTCTTATTATTTTAGTTCTTTAATATTGTTCTTTTTCTATATTTTCATTTTTGTTTTTGTCATCCTTTTTACTTTTTTTTTTTATATAATTTATAAAATTATATATCATAATAATAATTTATATATCATGCATGTGATGGTGATTCCAGGGAGTCCAGGATTATATTCTCTTCCATTTTCACTATTTCCTTAGTATCAACAACATAAAAATATATTTTTAAAAAAATAAATAAAATAAAATAAAAGCAAAATTATCTCAGTTAAAATATCTTATTTCAGACACGTTTATAACTAATAAAAACAAAAGTTAGTCAATGAATAGTTAAATATAAGAAGATTCATAAAAAAATATAAAAAACATCATTCACTTTACAGGATTACATCATTATAGTATCTCTATATAAACATTATAGTGTAAGGATGAGCATTTCTGGCAGCCCGACTGCGGATGTGGCACCATGAATTAGCTACTTGGCCAAGAAACAGGAGGTAAATGATGGGGTTGCCATTATGCCGTCGGGTATTAGGCTAAATAGAGTATTAATAGTAGTTTTGGTGAGTGCACCCTGGCTACGCACATCTGCCCCCACCTCGTCGCCCTCTGGACCGCTGCCAATTTTCCTCTTTTCTATTTTCTACACATCTTGTCTCTCATCAGCTGAGCCTTTATATTCCCCAGTATCTCCCATTCATCTCTTCCTTCCTTTATAGCTTCATTGTACTTTATTTCCCATCGTTTATTTGGCCAAAAAGCATTACTGGTTTATTTACACACCTCATGATGACATTTCTCTGCACTAGCTTTGATCAGTTTGCTTGTCTTGCTTATTGTCATTATCGGTAAGGAGGGTTATTAGGAGTGACAGCTAATAAGGTTGATGGTGCGGCTCAATAGTGAATAGACAGTTTACTGTGTTATGATGATGAAGTGACTAATGATGAAAGTGCCCGGTAGAGAGAGACACTGATCCCGATTCGCTGAACAGTGCAATGTTCCCTTGGTCGGACCAGACCCTCCGCAAGAGGCTGAGAAAGAGAAGGAAGTTGCAGCAAGAAGAGGAGATTTTGGATAGCTGGAGTCAAGGTAGGGGGTATCCATAGCAACAGGCTTATTGAGTCACAAGTTTGTAGTATTTAATTTTCAAATATGTTTTATAATTTGTATTTGTTATTACTTCATAAATCACCTCATTGCACAACCATTGGTCCAGTGAAAGTATTTCCTTACAAAGTGCTGTACCCCTGACCCTTCATGGGATGTAATGATACAGATTTATTTTTTATTTTATTACTTAGTATTCAAGAAACTCAAGGGATTACTATTTTTTGTTTTACTAGGGAGTACCCCCAATTTTACCAACCAGCCTCCATTTTGCAAATTATATAATTGTCCATTTAATTGTTCTGCTCGTTGCTCAAATTGTATTGCTGTAATTTATCTTTTATGTAACTTATACACCATATTTGTAAAATAAAATATTACATGATCACTATAAACCTTTTTATATATTAGAGAGATTATAATGAGGTGTTAATAGGTGAACATTGATATGAGGAGAAGATTACTCAGGGGAGAAGTGCGGTCAACAAATAAACAAAAAATATTATTTGTTCATATCGATAAGATACCACTAAGAAATAAATTATGGAAAATTAATCACTCTATTTGAGGAGAAGATGGTCTGGGGGTGCGGTCATTAAATAAACAAAAAATATTTATTTGTGCCGACGTTTTGACCTGAATTCCAAGTCTTTATTAGGAAGCTCAGGCAGAGATTCTGACTAGAGAGAAGACTAGAACTTGATTGATGAAATTCAGATCGAAACATCGGTACAAATAAGTATTTCTTGTTTATTTAATGACCGCGCCTCCTGACCATCTTCTCCTCAAATAGACAGATTAATTGTCCATAATTTATTTCTTAGTGGTATCTTATCGATTTCTTAATTTTGCAGTTATTATTTGTTGATTTTATGACAAGTCACTCAGGATTTTTTTTTTTAAAGTTTCATTCATTTTAATGTAAAATATTGCAATATGCAATATATCTGGTTTTTTTGTGTTAGTTAACCGGGGAGTAGTGTAGCTCAGTAAATAAAAACACTGTGCTACCAACTTCAAGGACCTGGGTTCAGAATCCGGCTGTGGCAGATAATTATTTTCCGTTACACTGTAGACGTCAGCCTTGTTGGTTCCGGAAGCCTTCCAAGTTCCATCCAACCTCATAAAGTGGGTACCCTTAGTTGGAGAAAAATCGGTCAATTATCTTCTTCTGACAAGATAAATAGATCTTATTGGAAGGAAAAAGGTAATTCATGGCCTTAAGAATAACTTAAGCTGGGAACGGAACTTATTAGTCTATCTAAAGATCTTTTTCTCTTAGTAGTTTAATGAAAATGTATTTTTTTTTATTCTCATTTTCTGATAAGAAAATGAATCACTTATTATTTAAAAATTTCTTAATCTTGATCCATTATTTCTTTATTATTCTATTTAGAAAAAGTAAATATAAAAGAAAAACAGTTCCTTAATTCCTTCTGTTAAAGTGAAATAAGGATTGAATTACAACATTGACCTGGCCTTTTTATTTATTTAATTAATACCAGATTGGTCTGGTGGGCCTTACATGGTTAATATAAGTCAAATTTTTTTTTTTTTAACAGTTGATTTAAGGGGGTTATAGTCTCATGGAAAAGACACCTCTAACACTATATACAATGTTATAAATAAATAAAAATTAAGATAAAATAAATAGATAAAAATAACAAATCTTAATAAGAGAGAGAAGTAAGGTTAATAACAACACACATAGACTTAATATAACAAACAATTGCCCTCTAATGGAAAAAAATAATTAATTTTAAAAAAGGACGAAGAGAAAACAAATAAATAAAAGAGAAGTAATGTCAATAATAGAATTTATAAATATAATATTTATAACCGGATTTCCTGCAGCAGCCTGGGCTTCAGGCTTCAGGTTGAGGTTGGATTTCCCAAGTTATAAGTCACTGATCCTTTAACTGTCGGTAACTGGGAGTGGAACTTCATGAATCGTCTTTTTTATATTATCCTCTATTGACTCCATTTGTTATTCCTGATGCAATTGGTTAGACATAGCCTTAAATTAATACAACACCTTTACAATTTTTGTGAGTTTTTAAATTAATACATCTTTACTGTAGTGAGTTTTTGTACAAATATTCTTTGTCTCATTGGAAAACATTAGTTATTAGAGAAATTTCTGTAGTGTCAAGATCATTATCATCTAGCAAAATACACTTCTCTCCTCCGCCATGCTAAAGGTCAGGGTAATCAGATGCCTTTGTTATCTTGTATCAGAGATAAAATATCTGACAGGAAAATGTTAGTTTAGTCAGTGCTGGACTGTCGCTCTGCTATTGTGTAGTGATTGTGTTCAGGTGTGATTTAGAGTGTTAGCATTAAATTAAAAATAAAACATTTCTTGATGAAGGCAATTCATATCCAATAATGGAATCGACTGAGGCTTAAAGGTCTGCTTTATTTGCTGATGTTCCATCAAAGTAAAACATGTATGGCTTATTTTTTAAATACTCTTTACCAATAATTTACAAAATATTAATCTAAATATCCAATTTTTTAAATTTTAATTGTGTTATCAATAATTGCTTTTTTATTTGAAATAAATAAAGAATGCCATTTCAATTATTATATTGTTATGAGAAATTAGGCAAAACGCTTTTCACTAGATAATTGAAAAACAACAAACATTTTTAACTTGCACTCCAGATTATGTGTATGAAAATTTGTTTCAATGTTTGTCGACATATGTTTATCATATTATTTAAAAACAATGAACCGGATAGTGTGTGAATTGCCCAAAACATTGTTATGTTGAAATAAAGTCTAGAAGTCATAAAAGGGCTATTTCTTTCAGAAAAATAAAATAAAAATAATATAAATAATTAACAAAGCCCTTTTTAATTCTAGTGAAAACTTAAAATTAATAATTAAATGAAAATCTTGATGTTTTTATTTCTAAGACAGAATTTTTGTTAGTTTCTCTACGTTGAGGAAAAATAATTTTTAATGTTAGTGAGAATTATTCTTTTAATTTACTTTCAAGCTCCTTTATTGGTAATTGAACATTCATGAACTTTGAGTGTTAATAACAATATAATTGAATGAACAATCTAACCTATATTTTTTCACTATTCATCAAGTTGTAATTTTTGAAAACATTAAAAATAATTAATATTTCTTCAAGTACTTAGCTGTAAACAGATAAATGAAATAAAATATGTAATAAAACCAAATATGACTCTTGATGCAGTATTTCATTTAGTAAATAATAAAAAAATAAAATGAAGTAAAAATTAACTGAAAATTTTATTCTTAATATATCTTGGAGGGAAAGAAGTATTAAAAAAAACAAAACAAAAGTGACCAAAGTAGATTAAGTGTCTCGCTCACTGTAGAACATTCTTAAATTTACATGTTTTTATCCACCAAAATAATCGTTTTTCAGATTAATGGGAGTATCTTGTGAGGATAAAGAAAGTAATATAAGTCAGAATTTAAAAATGTCAAATATGAGGTGTTATAAAAAAAGAATATTACTGTTTTCTTTTGTTTAAGAATTTTAAATGCTGGAAACAGAATAACCCATTTAATACCCCAAAATGCTTATTGTTATATTTTTAGATATATTTACTTGGATATCTATAACAGTTATACACTATTCCGAAACTAAAAAAAAAAAGACTATGCTAGTTTCTATTTAGATCCTGAGTAATGATGAGAGATAGTTGACTGTGGATAAATTATATGAGGGGAAGATGGTTGGGGGGTGTGGTCAAGAGAGAAATACTTTATTCATATATGCTGCCTAAATACATTAGGTTGCTATCTTACACAGCATACTTATCAATCCTTAATCGGACATATTTA
>NW_027109163.1:0-13040 GCF_000696795.3 Halyomorpha halys
AATGAAGCTCCTAAAAGAAAGAGATTTTGCCTGCTTTGACGAGGTCTACTATATAGATACGGATGGATCCACAAGATATGCGGATATTGTTGCTTTTCCTAAGAAGGGGAAGTCCCACCGTGAGATGTAAAAATAACGACCTTGACCAGGCAAATAAAGTAGATAGGGAAAATAAGAAAATCTACGATAAATGCATCCCTTTCCTCAAGGAGAAGTTCCGTGAGCGCTTCGGAGAACGAGACTTCAACGTGAGAGGCCGTGGAACGATTCCCAGCACAATTAGGAGGTTTTGGAGGAACTCATGGTCGATGTCCAGGACGTGGCTAACAGAGAATATAACACTCGACTCCCTGGGAATCATCTACCACCACATGCATGGAAATTAATGAGTAGGGGAGTTATCCAGAGGAGGGATGGCATGCATAGATCGCATATCTTGTTAGTTATTTTATTTATAACTTTATAATTTTTAATATTTGTTATATAGGGGAATTTGTCGATCAAATGAAATAAATTTGAAATGGAAGGGAAAGAAAAAAAGAAAAAAATGAATAAATTGAAAAACTTGTATTTAGTGTGTAGACTGGTTTAATTGTAACAAAAAAGTAAAAGAAAACTGTGGGAAAAAAAGTTTTTATAAAAAAAAAATAATAATAATATATCATATAAAAATATGTAATTTATATATGTCCGATCACGGATTGATTAGTATGCTGTGTAATGTAGCAACCCGATGTATTTGGGCAGCATGATTGAATAAAGCATTTCTTTCTCTTCTCTCTTTAATGTGCTAATTATATTATTTCAGGTGATCAAAGCTCTTCGTAAGGAGTATAGAATCAGCTGGGTTATTTTAACGTCATTCTACGTTAATTCCGCTCAGTTTTGTACCTTACTGTCTCAGATTTTATTCGAATTTTGCACGCATGTTGAAAAGAAATGTTATTAGTTTTTGGAAAATGTAGAAAGCAAATGTATTGTGGTTTAAGGAATCAGGCAGAGGTCCCTCACCTCCAGATAATAAACTTAGGAACCGAATCGCGATTCAGTTCACAAAATCTAAGTATTCATTCATCTAGTACCATTGTTTCAATGGTAATTATGTTATCTCAGTATGAATACATCTCATATAATTATTCAGACATTAGTCACATGATACTTTTAACTTTATTTTCACTTTCATCTCAAAGACATGAAATTTGTTAGTTTTAATGACCGTATTAAATAATAAAACCGTGACTTATCGACCTTCGAGGAGGTGGCCTTTGCCTGAAAATATTTTCTATGACCTTACAATGCACTAATGATTGTGGTCTATATTGTTTTCTTTCACAAACTCTTTGGCTTATTTTCTCACCTTGATGAGGGTTCATTACTCTTCTTAGTTATTGTTTTAAGATTATTCACCTCATGAATTTGTATTTATTTTTTTGGGATATAGATTTAAGTTCCTACCCTTATCAAACTTCAAAAATTACTTTTCAGGTGGCATTTATTTGGTAAAGTTGATTCCCAACAGTTAAAATTTTAATTATTTCCCTTTTCCTTCCAGAGAATCTACGATTAATATCCAAGTTTTTTTTGTTTTTTTTAATTGTCTTTAAATCTCTTTAGATACAATTTATTTTTGATATAGTTCATGGATAATACAATCCTTGAACTTCAGCTTCAGGAAAATGTTCCAGCAGGGGTCCAGAAGTGTCCAATATTTTCATTTTAGAATCAGATCCAGTCTCTTCATAGTGTTCAGCTTGGGTTTCTTCTTTTCCCTTCAAAAGCTCTGATCCAGACAATTTCACCAAATGTAAAATCGGAGACTCTCTCTCAAAATGACATCTCGAGCCAAAACAATGGAATCTAATTTTGAAATTGTCAATTTTGGGTGGTGCACACTGTGTCCACAGCTCAATCGGAGATTTTTCTTGACCAGTTGGTCCAGTTCTGTTGAGAACAAACACAGCTGTGTTGACAGCTTCAGCCCACAACTTTACAGGCAAATTCTTGGAATGTATCATAGAACGTGCATCTTCAACAAGCGTTCTATTCTCACGCTCAGATGCACCATTTTGCTGAGGTGAGAAAGGAATAGTTTTGTCTAAGTGATGTTCCATTCTCCTCCAGTAGTTTTTGAACACCAACATTAATAAATTCCGCACCATTGTCACAGAAAAGTTCCCTGATGGTGTTTCCAGCTGCTTTGGATTCATTAATAAACACTGACAAGCAGTTTGTAACATCTGATTTATTCTTTAAGGAGAAAACTCTTCTCAACTTGGAATAATCATCCTTCAGGCAGAGGAAATACTTTGAACCTCCAATAGAATCCTCTTGGAAAGGACCACAAACATCAGCGTGAATCCATATAGCACAGCTCGTTCGTTGAACTTTCCAATCATGAAATGGATCTCGCTGGTGTTTACCATAAACACAGCCCTCACACAAATGCTCATCATGAGCCAAACACACTCCAATTTTCTTCATGATTGTTCTCACATGACGGTACCGAAAAGGTACCGTATCGACGGGTATTTTAAATTATGTTATTTGTTATCAAGAATAAGACGTATAATGTATAAGATATGGATGACTACATTCACGTTGCTAAAAATAGTTTAAATCTATTCACTATCACATAAACAGAATATAATTTTATTGTAAATATTTTCTCTCAAATTTTCTGATTAATTTTGATTTTTAATAATATGAAAAAATGATTCTGTTCATAAACAATTTTAAAATCTTTATTATTTCTAAAGGCTCGCTAAAATTGTAAAACATTAAAGATTCTAGTTTAATACACTAATACGTTGATGATGATAAATAAGATGTATGTTGTCAATTAGAATAATTTCATATAACATAATTTAAAAATCCAATAAAAGTCCATGTTTCATGAAAGAGTCGTTCTGATCAGAGATCTTTCACATAAATTATTGAATATTATATAATACTCTATGGAACAGTTTGTTCTTTATATAAAACTATTTCGAAAAAAAGAAGAATACAATTAAGGTCAATTATGATTCATATTAATAACAATACCTAACGTAATCTATAACACTTATTATAATAAACCACTTAATCTATATCATAACAATAAAACTGACTAAAAAAATAATAAATAGAAGTCAACAGGGACTGCAAAGGATAATTTTACAATAACAGTTATTTCATCACTTTTATTGGAGGATAACTGTTATGAAAGAATTTTTATTTATGAAAATTAGTCAATAACTGTTCAGAAATAATTTTTAAAGAAATTACTTATTAACAGAAACGACTGTTAAATAAAATCTGCTCATTGAATAAATTTTGATTTAACTCTTTTCACTATAATTGTTTTCCTAATTTTTTCATTTTGTTTTTATTTTATCCCGATCCCTCTAAAAAACAATCCTAGAAGGCACAGGAAATGAAAATAATATCGATTTGAATCCCGCAAGCTTGCTTATCGACATTATACAGTTAATTAATCATAATCATTCATCGCCGTTGTTCTAAACAACTACCAATGCTGGACACTTCGTGGCCGAGTATCCAATCACGAACTGATTTCCAGGGCTAAACATTTATCTTTCGACAAATTCGATCCGACGTTCATAGCATCCTGTAGCAATGGCTTAAACAGTATACAATTTCCTACATACAGTAGTCTCTTCCCTCAGATCAAATATTTACGCGTTTTCATTTTAATAGCCCTTAAGGAAATGTTTTCCCCACAGGGAAGCCAAAGGAAGGATTATGGTTTTGAAAATTTTAACTTTTAAGTTCCTAAGATGAGAGTGCGAACCAAACAATCTTACAACTTATAAATAACAACCTTAATCTGGCCTTTATTTCGTCTTGAATTTTGTCTTTTTATAGCGATTTTAGTACCCGTCTCTTACAAAATCTATCCAGATAAGATATAGCACCTAAATAGTACCTTACATATAACTCACTAAGACTATTCAGCAAATAAGTATAAGCTTGGATTATTCCAATAACATCCTAAGAGTAATTTTGTTTCCTTTTTTTTTTCCCTCTCTTCATTTGAAACATTTATTTATCAACAATAAAATGTCGATTAGTTGTTATCAGTTTCAATAACACTCAGAAATGTACCAATTTCAAAAAAAGATTTTTAATTCGATGATTGGAACATGGGATTGGTAAGATATTTGATCGTTGAATACGTCGGCTCGGTGGTCGATCACTTGGCTGCAGAGTGATTTTGAACTTGGCAGCGTCTCAAGGTGATGTTCCTTGTTTTCTCTCGATTTTTGGTCTTTACAATGTAACAAAGTAATAATGTAGGTTTTTTTTTCTATTCATAAATACAGTTTTTTTTTATATCGATATTAGGCTGATAATATTTTTTTTCGAAAATAAATTTTTGTTCAACAGAAAATAAATAAAATCGAAAACAAAAATGTCAATCTCGATTCGTAAAATGCAAACTGAAACATTTTAATTCACATTATTTTTATACATATATGTCAGAAAATTAATTCAAAATTTATAACAACTTAATTTATGTTTTTTAAAGCTAAAAAACAACGCAGGATCAATTTGAGGATCATTGACACTTTTACTCGGATAGAAATCAATCAACTTGCAGTAACGTAAATTGTCAAAGCGCATTTATCTTCGTGGTGCTGATATAGAATATGCTTTAATCATGAAGTACACTAACATATTAATAATATTACATCAGATTTATATTTTGTTTTGATTTGAAGATGCAGTACGAAATCGGATTAGGTGAAGGAAGTATTTGAAGCCTAAGTTGACGCTGGTCTATGTATTTGGCTTAAGTATGTAGTATGTAGTATTTGGCTTTATTAACTTACCATGACTAGAAAAAATGAAATTCAAGAGAATTCCTCTATAAAGACAGCAAAACAAAAAAAAGTACCTTGATAAGAAATTGACAATACGAAACAAAGTCTATAATACTGGCAACATTTCAGATAATTTAGGATGGTATAAGACATAAAATAAAATGGTGGACTAGATAATGAACACATCTTATGAAAATTAGATTTCCTGAAAATTATCCATTTCAAAGTAAATGATTTGAGAATAAAATCAGATTTAATTCATAAAAATCAAATCAAATCAAAATCAAATTTAAAATATAAAAATAAGATTTGAGAATAAGGTGTGTTTTTGAATTGCAGGTATTTGTAGGGAAAGTACTTTATTCCATGGGTAAGAGGAAGAAGTGGAAGAAATTTGATGAAATTTATACTAAACATATTAAAATTAATTTCCAGTTTTGAGCAATATCGGACAAGCCGTTTTCGAAATATAGGTATACTAAGGAAAACACACTTGGCGATTAAATTTCTAATTTACGGGGTTCTAGCTCTTTAATATGAAGTTCTTATAATTTTACTAATTTCATGTCTTAAACTTTTATTAAATACCCGACATTGATTAGCAATAAAAAAACTTCATCATTTATTAACATTCATGCGATAAGAGGCTAAACGGGGTTAAGAATAAGCTGATGTAAAGGATTTTTTAGCAAACGCTTATTTACTCATTCTGTTTTCCATATCATGGAATAAAATGTATTCATTCAAAAAGATATAAGGTGAATTACTGTAAGAAGGGCTTCCTTAAAATTTATTGCTGTGATGCAACGATTAAATTGCGACTATGTGTACTCGGTCTACTAAACGAAAAACGGTTCCGTATTGTTCAATAAATAAGCTTAATATTTTTTCGAAGTTCTTAAAATTGTATTTGTAGCAAGAAGCATATTCTATGTTATTCATTTTTTATATACTGTTTTAACTTCCTTTAATTTAAAAAAATAAATAAAAACATTATTTGAAACATATTAATCTAGAACAGTCTGTTATGCCTATACATTTCCAACTGACTCACATTGCGTCAATAATATGCCACAAAAGTACTCTATTAATTCTATTCGTGCACCTCCCTCTTTCTCACATAATGCGATTTTCAAGTACAGTTTAGACTCCTATTGAAAAAAAAAAAAATATGTGCACGTAAATTTAAACACACTAGCAGTCAAAGAAATATATTTTAGTATCTGTTAAGTCTCCATTCAGATTAGTACTGTCATTTGTGAATCACAAGGAACTTAAATAAACATTGTCCTGGGATGAAAAACACACTATATTTGGAAAGGTTACATAATGTTACATCGTATCGATAGATCGATGCGATAGCTGATATAATCGATAGATCGATATAACAGTTTCCCAAGCTTATTTTATAGTAATGAAATGAGCAAATAATATATCATTTAATAATTAATAGCAAATAACTAATCATTTGATGCTTCTTCATGTTTGATGCTACACTCATAGTTTTGTAGCCGTGTAGGTTGTTTCATTTCCTTCCTGATCGCCCCAGGATAGGTTTGAGCTGCACTCCGGATTGGTGTTGGGATTCTGGCATTGACACTGGGTGATTTGAGTTTTGCTCCTGTGGTGGTCGGCTCTGTGGTTCATGAAGAGTGCTTAGTGATGGAGCGAATGTCACTGTTTTCTTGGGTGTCGTTTCAATAGCAACAAACAGAAGTTGGTTGATATGTCTCTTTATTGGAGATCCGTTTTCATCGAGTTTCACAATGTAGTGGAGTTTCCCAAGCTACTGGACTATCGTTCCGAGTCTCCACGTTGGGTTACCAGTGGGAGGGTACCATTTTGCTTGTATCCGATCTCTCACGCTAAGTTGACGTGTTTCAGGTGAGATGTTGAATGATGATGGTGTACGCATTTGTGGTGGCGGATGTAGAAGGTAAAGTTTAATACGTAATCGTCGTTTTAAATATAATTGTGCTGGATGTAAGCCTGACGAGAGCGGAGTAGATCTATATCGCATCAAGATTTCTTGGATTTTCCTTTGGAGAGGTAGTTTTGATGATGTCATTGCTTGTAATTTTTGCTTGAAGTTTGGACATTACGTTCTGCTAATCCATTGGTAGCAAGGTGGCCTGGTGCAATAAACGTTTGGAGAATACCCTGATCTGAGCAGAATTTTGAGAATGTTTCACTTTTAAAAATAGCTGCATTGTCAGAAATGAATGTCTTTGGCAATCTAAGAGTTGAGAATATATCTTAAAGATATCGAATTGTTGACTCTGATGTAGGTGCATTCTTGGAGTAGCGAACTTCCAACCATCTCGATTTAGCATCGACTAATATAAAAAAGTGATGATCTTGAAATAGGCCGGCGTAGTCAATGTGAACCCTTTCAAAGTTTTCTGAGGGTTCCTCCCAGTGATAGATGGGTGCTTTCGTGGGATTCTTCTTTATTTCCTCACATTGTTGGCAACTGCTAACAAGGTGTTCTATATCTTTATCTAAGTGCTGCCAATAGACGTATTGTCTCGCCAGTTGCTTCATCTTAACAATTCCAATGTGAGTATGATGAAGTTCTTTGAGGACTAATTGGCGCATTGAAGACGTTACGACTACCCGTTGCCCTTTGAAGATAATGTCATTTTTAAGGTAATATTCATAATAACAGTTCTTACCATTCAAGAAATCTGACTTTAATATTGACAGATATTCATCACGTGAGGTCTCCAGGGCGAGGTTTTGTAATTTAGAGCTTTGTTGGACATCCTATAGTTGTTCAATGTGAGAAATAGTTTCTTGAATGGGTGATCTTGATAAATAATCTGCATGAACATTATCTTCTGCCTTTTTATGTCGAATTTGGTAGTCGAAATTTATGAGCTAAGTTGTATATCGCAGTAGTCTTGCAGATGTCATAGCTGGTAGTTTGGAGTTTTTAGGTAGAATGTGAGTTAATGGACGATTATCGGTATATAGTGTAAACTTTTTTCCATAAATGAAGTAGTAGAATTTTTTCAGAGCGAAAACGATTGCCAAGGCCTCTCGATTTAGTTGGCTATAATTCATCTCTGTTTTGGTTAGTGCGCGAGAAGTGAAGGCAATTGGTTTTTCTACACCATATACACCACTATTGTGTGTGAGAGGATTCCCGAAACTCCTGTTGGAGAGGCATCGCAGTCTACTGTCAGTGGAAGTTCGGGATTAAATGGTCAAAACGTCAATGTCAAAACGCGTTCGGTTGAAATCTCATTTTTTATTTGTATATATGCTGCTTCACATTGTGCGTACCAATGGAATTTCCGGTTTTGCTGAAACAAAAGTCTCAGTGGGTAAGTGAGGGTTATGGTATCCGGTATAAATTTTGCATAGTAAGTCACCATTCTTAGGAATCTTTTGACATCATCCTGGTTTGTCGGCCTGGGAGCATTTTTGATGGCTGCGACATCAGTTGGGTCTTTTGCAATCTTTCCACGTTCGATGACATCCTAGATATTGCACTTTGGTTTTGAAAAATTCGCATTTCTCATTGTTGAGGTGTAAGTCAAACTGCTGTAGTCTGTCGAGAAAAGCTGTTAGGTTTATGTAGCATTCTTCTCGCGTTTTTGCGTGCACTATTATGTTGTCAAAGTATACTGTAACCCTTTTCAATCCTTCCAAAAACTTGTCCATGAGGAGATGAAATTCATTAGGAGCAGTTTTGAAGGTTGAGTAATGAAAAAATCGTCTTGATTTTTGCGCTCTCATCATCTACTGGTACGTGTAGGTATGCTTTTACCAAGTCCAGAGAGTAAATATGAGTGTTGTAAGGAGGTCGTCGATTTTTGGTATAGGATAGTGTGCATCTTGAAGTTGAGGGTTTACCCCTATTTTATAGTCGACGCATAAGCGTACCGTACTATCATGTTAAGGAATCACAACTAATAGAGATGCCCGTCACTTTCTTGTACTTTGGTTATGATGCCTTGGTTTTCGAGAGACTCGAGTTTTTGTTCTACTTTTATTTTAAATGCATGGGGAACTGGTCTTGCTTTAAAAGCTGTGGGTTTGGCGTTCTTTCTCAGTTTTAGAGATATTGTTGTATTTTTACATTTTCCAACTCGTTTTTCAAACAGCTCTGAGTACTAGTTTTAAATTTCCTGCTCAATGTCCATAGGCAATACAGAATGTACGGAATTAGAATGCACATTGTTATCAATATCTTGTAGGTGGATAACTAAATGCCTTTATTAATGCCTGAATTAATAGTTCAAAATAATCAGGTTCTATTCTATTTAGAAGAACTGTTTTTGATGTGCTTTTATCATATCTTTCATGAGTAGGAAGTTATCAATTCTTTCTAAATATTGTTGAAATGTTTCCTTCTCTTTATCGAAGTGTTCGAACGTACTTTCATTATGTTGAATAGTCTGTTGTGGGTTTTGAATAGTCGAAAATCGTTGCAATATGGTTTGAAAATTTTGTTGTTGCATTTGCATGAACTGTACAAATTGATTGGCGTCCATTGTGAGTGTGAGGTTATGATATTTGCTATAGCTTTCCTAAGCAATCAATCTTGAAGTATATAAAGTATAATATTAAATATTGAATATTGAATTAAATATTGAAATATTAAAGTTAAATATTGAAGTATTTAAATCGTTGTGTGAGGCATTGTGACTACTAACCCATTTGGAGTGGGTGCCATTTTCAATACAACCACGCGTAACTGAAAGAAAGTTTGGAAACATTGGTCGTACAACAAAATAATGTTTATACTTTTCTTCTCGTCGCCACTGTTAAGTGTCCATTCAGATTAGTACTATCATTTGTGAATCACAAGGAACTTAAATAAAAATTGTCCTGGGATGAAAAACACACTCTATATTTGGAAAGGTTACATATTATTATATCGTATCGATAGATCGATGCGAGAGCTGATATAATTGATAGAACGATGTATAAAGGTGGATCCACATGTTGGCCGCTCGCCATGGCTCGGAGGCTCGTACAAATGCTCGAAGCAAAGTGCGGACCATCCACATGTCAGTGTTATTCAGAGAGGCAAACATGGAGGACGTTGAAGTGATTTCAGCAATTGCCCTGGGATTATATTATTTTTATTACAAAAGAAAAAAAGAAAACGTAAAATACGACAAATAAGATGGTGGATGACAACAATTCACAAAAATCGGACTAGATAAGCTTAAAATTAAATAAAAATTAATTAAACTCATCTTTTATTTTAACTTTCATAATTGTCCTGTTGTATATATAATCTTGTAAAAAATGTATACAATGGAAGATTAGATTGTAAAGATATACTAATACGTTTATTCTTCTTCCTGTATAAAGAATTAACCTATTGGGTATTGTGTTATTGAAGTTAACTTATTGTATTAACTATTTCAGCCTGTGGGACTGAAAGTGGTGCAAGTCATTTTTTATTTATTGTAAGAATTTCAATTGTTTATAAATGTTATTAAACGATGTATTTAGTTAAGAAATATGTTATTTTAGTGCATATTGTGTACTTGAACAACATATGAAAAGTGACAGCTCTCAGTTGCAACTAGACAAAGAACAATGGTGGAGACGCTACACGAGCGCCCTCACGAACCCCTTTGATCTGTGGCCAAAAAACCGACTCTCGACGGCTCGGCAACGAGCCTAGGCCAACCGAGCCTAGGCCAACCGAGCCAAGCCACCCATCCACATGCTCGTGTATGTCTGAGTTCGCCATGGCTCGGACAACATGTAGAGGCCCCTTAACAGTGTCTAAATGTCCTTCAAGCATGTCAGCAAACCCAGTGGCAGAAGATTAAAGTTTCCACTATCACTTTCAACAATCAATCAGAAGGAATGACTTCTTAGAACGGCTTGCAAAACACAAAGACCATAGATCTATCGGACACGCGAATTGCTGAAGAAATCTAATTTGTGTTGAATCGAATGTATTAAAAATAATATAATGTATAAACAAGATAGGACTTAGCATTAAGGAATGGCAAATTTTAAAAAACATCTTATTATTACATGCAATGCTGAACGTAGAATCCACCTGGGCCCAGTTTCATAATAAAGCCTAATAGTATTAGTTCATAAATATAAGTATACAAACTATAAAGTGCAAGTAAAAATACTTTTTGTTTTATATTGGAAACAACTATTAGTGATATTTTAGGGGTTAAAAAAGAAAGAACAGCATCAGAATTGTACAAGCCAGCAAAATAGTACCAATACATACTTCAAGAATATAGTATTGCTTTGTGATTTATTATGAAACAGTCCTGTTTACGATACTTACACATAAATAGATATAGGAAAAACATAATCAATTTTAACTTATCTCTCTGTTAACAATCATGGGCAAAATCCTTGAAAAACTCATTTTAAAACGCCAATACCCCATCCTAGATTCCGATCATATAATCCCTGATCACCAGTTTGGATTCCGAAATCCACTATCCAGCTATGCCATCGTGTGATGGACGTTGTCTCGTCTTCTTTAGAGCGCGGAATGTACTGCGCGGGAGTCTTTTTCGATGTAGAATAGGCTTTTGATCGAGTCTGGCACCCGGGACTGCTTTACAAACTCCGTAGATTCCTACTTTCTACATACTTTCTCATCATCCGTTCCTTTCTCATCGATAGATTAATTCAAAGTAAACCACAATAGTTTCTATTTATCCCTCTATTCTCAGTCCGCTGATGTTTCTAAAGGTAGTATCCTCGGTCCAATCCTGTACCCCGTCTATACAGCTGACATCCCAACCAATCCTAAAACTATCCTCACCACGCATGCCTCGAAGAATGGTGTAGTAATTAGAGGGTTAAAATAAATCCCATCAAAGCACCTTTACCCTTCGGCGTAAACCTACCGACTGTCGTAATTAGAGGGTTAAAATAAATCCTATCAAAGGACCTTTATCCTTCGGCGTAAACCTACCGACTGTCGTAATTAGAGTGTTAAAATAAATCCCAACAAATCCTATCAAAGCACCTTTATCCTTCGGCGTAAACCTACCGACTGTCCTACAGTCTCCTTTACCAATGTTGATCTTACCCCTGTCAAACATTACATCTGGACAAACGACTAACCTAGAATCCTCACACAAGACTGAAATACAGGAATCTGCACGTCGATTTCGACTACTATAGCACTTACTGGACAAACGATCTAAATTCCAATTCATTAAAAAAGACTGATCTACATGACTGTAATAAAGCCAATCTGGACACACGGAGTTGAGCTTTGGGGCTCCACAAAACCTTCGAATTCCTCTCGTATCCAATCATTACAATCCAAAATCCTTCGTAAAATTCTCAATGCTCCTTAATTTTTCCCAAATAAAATCATACATAAAGACCTCAATGTAACCGATATAGCCCAAACCATATATCACTCCTTCCATTATAAACTCTTGAAACCACTCAAACCCCCTAGTTTCTAATCTTCCACCCTCTTCCATTCCTGACAATCCTCCGAGGCGCCAGAAAAGAAGATGGCCACGACCAGCTATTGTAAAATGTCATTAGAGTGCTACCAATGGGTAGTTTCTCTGTACGCCTGTAACACTCCAATTTAACTGAGATCAAATTTACTATATGTATTATAATGTACAGTTGCAAATAGCAATAAATAAAAAAAAAATTAACTAGTGGCAGTTAACGTACCCTTTATCATTTCTTGGACTAGAAATGATTTAAGAAATTATTTTCATATCTTCTATAAAGATTACTATACCCTAATCTGAGGCGGATTCAAGAATTATTCGAGGATGAAGAGGGAGTTTTATTAATAAAACTGCTCTCAACACCAATCATATATTCCTTCTACTTTCTTTTTAAAACAAAGTATTTAAATATTTAAAAAAATCGTCAATCTAATCGAAAATTTCAATAAGATAGCTACGATAACAATGTATTAATATATTTTATGATAGAATTTTTCACAAACACTTTATTAATTTTAAAATTTTTGTTTTATCTAACATGATCTCCCAAAATTTCATTGAAATCAGTTTACCAGCATTAGAAACCTATGGCAATGCTTTGAGAATATTACAGGGTGTACCAGTATATGGGTTTAAACCCCCTCTCCCCTATCCTCAACTTTTAAAATTTAATATGATTTTCTGGATCACAACAATGACAAGTGGTGAATGGTATATTTTTGTAGGCTATTTTATTTTCTATACTTCAGTTCTCCTCCAGAGTACCTAAATCTACAATTTCCAA
>NW_027109163.1:13120-18740 GCF_000696795.3 Halyomorpha halys
TTTTACGGGCACTTTGTTAATACGATACGTTTTTCGTATCAATTCACGTGCAAATGGGGTACAAAATCGAAAAATTATGAAGAACAAAATCGTTTCAATATTTTAGTTACCGTACTAATCTGCCATCATAATTGAGGCTTAACCGTCATGGCAGCATATTAGTCTATAACTACAGATTTTTAAGGGGAATTGAATATTTTCTTCTTTTTTTTGTGGATTCTTTCGTGAAACCTCAGAGAGCTCTCAGGAATCGATTTGTTAGCAAAGATGATGACGAAAGTAGCTTTTTGAAAGTATGGAATTTATAACGGAAGTAATTATATTATTTATATCAAATATATAGAGCATTGCGGTCAATATGATTAATTAAACTATTTGTGGTTTAATAAGGAGTATTGAGGATTATAAAAAGTACATTGCTTTGTTAGGAACAGGCCAAGTAACCAAATAAGAGTTTGTTTGTTTTAACCGACTTTGGGCTTTCCCAACTTTGAAATATAAACATTATGGTATAACAAGAGTGTTATCAAAGTATACACAATTGTGGATTGCACTACATACAATATAATGCAGATTATAACTAACCAATGGTTCGGACAGCAATAAACCGTAATAGGAAAAATTGAGATTTAAAATATCGATCAATAATTGTTAAAAATCAGCAATTGATGCAGCACATCCATCCTGTCTATTAAGCCAATATAGTTATATAAAACTAAAAACGAGTCTTCATTAACAGCTGCTCAAGGACAATATCTCTTTGTTCCGGAGGTCAATATTCGATCCATGAATATTGAAATATATCGTGTGAAACTATTCAAAAATTCAATTGAGAATTAAATTTTTTGTATACAGAAAAATTGTTACTTTTTATCAATAAATATGCTGAACCAATATGTTTTAAACTGGGAACGTTCGAAAGTAAATATTTATGATCTTGGTATTAAAAGGAAGGAAAGTTCCATTTAATGCCGCTAGGAGCGGCCTAACTGTCATACGACAGCTGTGTCTGGGATCAGTTGATGGCGTGGTGCTAGGGGAGTGGTAGATAGTTCTGTGTTTGTGTGGGGTATTTTTTATCTAGTTCTTAGTTACAGTATTTAATTTGTAGCTAACATCGTCATTGTGCCACTGATAGAGCTTATTACCTGTTTTGTAAGTATTTTATTTAGCCCTGTTTAATGTTTATTTCTTCACATTGGCCAGAGACATTAATTTTATATTACAAATTACCATGCATTTAAAAGATAAATACACACTAAACAAAACTTTTTTTGATGAATTAAAGAAATATGTAAATGCATTTTAATATTTCAGTTAATGGGATAGGAATTTATATTAAAACGATAATTGTTTTCATTAGATTATTTTAATTCGTTCACGAGATTATATGAAAAAAAAATAATTTTAATTGCATTGCAAAATAAATGGTATGCACCAAAAAAAAAAAAATATAGGATCAATCCTTAATCCTCTCAATTTGAATATGAGCATCCAAAAAGAGAAAAAATAATAGTATAATTAATAATGAATAATATAATAATGAATTAGATGTAAAAGGTTAGCTAAACTGTGAGTGCTGTATGTATTCTATAACATACATAGGAAGGTGATTATTTATTTTAATTAAGAGACATAACAGATAAAAATATATGTTAAATGTTATTAATAATCTGATATTGGCTGATTAATATGTCTTATATTATTATAAATTAATGCTAAATATTTATTTTATGTAACAAATGGAATAAAAAATCGCTGACTGAATGTCATATTTGTTTTTGTATTCGCTAGTGTATATACATTTTAGTTATTAATTATATTTAAGTGATAATATATTAATACCTCACTACTAGCTCCAATACTTATTGTTGCTACTCCACACACTAGCCTGGAAAGTCTTTCTTTGAGTTTAGTCGCATCAAGGTCATTAGCTGCTTGTTCTATCAATCCTCTAATTGTCTCTGCTCGGCTCTGAATATCTTCCTTTTTGCCATTGCACTGGAAGAATTAATTCATTATAAACTATTACATGAACATTTAATAAAAATTAATTATTTAAAGATGTTTATGGGATGGAATTCTACAGTCTCCTGCTGTCATAATCATTAGTCTGTTTGCTCTAATACAAAATAACAATGAGTTCCTGTATTTATTTCTCATGAATTCTATTTCAGATAGTTCCATGATAAAATTGAAGGAACCACTCTTTTATAATTGTTTGACAGTTTTCACAATTAAAATATAAAGTCATATTTTTATATACTTTATTTTATTAAATCTATGAAGGTGCTAACATTGTATAGTTTATAAATTGGAAGTAGTTAAATAAATATTAATGATTTAATATATAATAAAGTGGAGATTAACCATAACTTTTTGTTGATATTATATCTGTTAACAGAAGTAATTTATTTTAAGCTTAAATTTTAAAAATATTTTATTTATTAAAACTACTAGTTTTTCTTAATATGATCATTGATACATACTGTAAATTTTATCACCATGATCAACTTTGATCAATCATTGATGAATTGATTTCCAAAACCAGATGAGCTACAATTTACACAATGGTCTAATTGTTAGCTATAATATCACTAAAATTTAGTATTTCTATTTTGATCTCCACTGAAATCAAGATAAACGAAAGAATTTATCCGCAGAATAGAATGATTGGTAAGGTTTTTTATTTATTTTTTTTAATTCTCCGGTTCTATTAGTAATCAATCATTCCATTGTTTATAAATCAATAGGTCTTACTCAGATTGAAAATAATTTTCTAAATAGATTTTTATATTATTTGGTTATGACTAACAAATGAAATAGTTTTTTGGACTATTATTAATCCATTGAAGCTCGCTCTTTTAAAAATGGTACCATTATTAATAACCATTATTATTTCCTTAATATCTTAAGGAAATGAAATTGATTCCCTATAAAAAATTGGCCTTTTCTGTTTTAGCTTATGGCTGTAGAGATGTTCTTATTAATTTTCAATCAAAATGAATAATCATTTAATCGATAAGTTAAGTGAACATTAAGAATTTTAAATAATATTTATAAATTTTGTTGGATTTTGAAATATATCTATATACTTGTAATATATACATTAAACATTAAAAAAGAAATTACAAAAATAATAACTTCAACTGTTAGTCTAATAAAAATCTAAGTGATATTTCGCTCAATTAGATCTGTCAAAAACTGTTAGCTATTCTTTTATGTTCTTTAAAAAATAGTTATTATTCCTTAAAGTTCTTGAATATGCATGAATCAATCACACTGAATAAATCTACAAATATGGAGTTTACATTAGATGTAATCTTTTTTTTTTTTTTTACACATTGTCTAAAAAGCTCAATCCTTCATCATTATTAATTATTATCAATTATTAATTGACTTATATTTTAATGAAATAATGAATGATATTTAATAATAACATTTGTTAATATTATTTCCTCCAGATCATAAGTTTTGCTGTAAATTTAACTCAGAAGGAAATAGATGGCAACTTTCCAATGCCAAAATAATATATGCTGATCACTTAGAGGCCAGATGAGAGAGACCTGGAGAAGGTTGAGCCTTGTTGTTTTAATCTTCTTTAGTGTAGAAACAATAATATATGAGTGAGGCATTGCATTCCTAAACCAGCCAAGTCCATTTTCCAGTTTTTACTTCTGTCTTTAATAGCTTTTGTTCTAAATTTCCATGAAGTGAAAGGGGTTACTCTAAAAACTAATGAATCACATGTATTTAACTACTTTGGGAAGAAATGAGAATATCTTAAACCCTACATATTTGTCTTGGTTGAAACTTGAATGGATATGGTACTATTAACATGGTGATTTGATTTTAAATAAATGTGTCCTCTTAAAGAGGTATTTTATCTAAATACAGAATCAATTTTCTCCAGAAATTCGGGCTACACATAAAATTTCATAGCCATCTACTGTTAAGTGTTGTCTGACTTGTTTGTATGTATTAATAATAAAACATCATACTAACAAATTATCTGTCTGACCTTCACTGATAACTACTATTTTGACAGCTACCTTTATCTCTTGAACCAGAAGAAGTAAGTGTAAGTTAACAGCTGCTGTACTGAAAGAATTTAAACTATTTTTAAGTGTAATATAAATTACTGTAAGTGAGGATGTGAAATAAATTAGTAATCAAAACAGTGATCTAACTTAATTCTATAAAATACATTTTTTTATCTGGCTAAACTGAACATTAGTACAAAGTAAATAGTGTCATTTACCTTTAAAAGTAATGTTTCTTCGTTATTGATAATTACTTCACCTGCTAAACCAAAATATTTTAAAAAATTAGATTCTTTTTTTTCTTCTGTCGCTTCATCTCCATATACTTTGCCTCCTAGAAATTTAGATATTTAGTTCATTTACAGAGGTTTTATTTTTTCCTTATGATTGTATCTTTAGCTACCAGACGAAGGTATGCTGTGCATACACCTAACACCTATAAGTTTAGGATGTTTTTTCTTTCAATTTCTTTTTTCCTTTTTTTAATGAAATATTTTCAATTAACTTACAAGTATTTTCTACAAATTTTAATGTCGATACATTTATTGTTATTTAATTTCAAAATGATTGAAAGTTTGAAAATATCCTAATGGTTGTAACATACAATTATTTTATTGTTTCAATTTCTCAGTATATAGTTTTGTCTACAAAAGATCAATTAGCTTTTATTAACTCTAAATCCATTCAGTTTTCAAGCTATAACATGCCATTATTATTTTTCTCTCCTAGAAATGAGCTATTTTCCCACAAAATATAAGACCATAAATGTACTATATAAATATACATTTATGTTCAAGACCATAAATGTAAGAAAATGGAAAAAGAAATTACCGTACAGCAATTTAAAATAATTATTTTATGTATTAATGTATTTATTTACACATCAAAAAACAAATGTCATATTCAGGCATATTTCAGTTCCTTGTGTTTTTTCTGTCATTAGAAAATAAATTGAACTTGGCAAATGCCAAGTTTAGACATTTTTCAATACCTTGTCAAGTTCATTGGGTTTTTCCTAATAGTAGCATTCCTGCCACCTTTTTTGAACTTATTAGTTTTGGATGTTGCATGTTGCCTGTTTTTTTTTTTTTATGTTACTTACAAATACAATTATACCACCTATCACTACATCTAACTTTCATCCCATTGAGCAATTTTTTATTTTTTAATTCTTATAATTTCTCACTGGTTTCAAAATTTCAAAGAAAAAAAATTAAAATGGTATATCAACAATTTGTGTGTATGTCATATTATAAGAGAAAATAAATATTGGTCTATTCTTCGAAAATCATTTTCTACTTATCTTTAAAATTTATATTTTTCGCCGACAAACTCAAAAGTAAATAAGAGAAGTTAATTATAACTTTAACTGTTTTTTTAATTAAACTTTTTTTTAATAATTTTATTAGTTAGTATTTTTTTATACAAAAACTGAGTTTTGTTTTTTCTAGAAAAATTAGCCAATTTATTGTTACCTGTTGTCACAGCTATATCGTAGAGAGTTTCTTTTCTGAAATCCCCAATCCCAGGCGATTTCACTGCAGCTACTTGACAACTGCCTTTCAAGCTACATGACA
>NW_027109163.1:18810-22959 GCF_000696795.3 Halyomorpha halys
AACAGTTACTTATATAATAGAATGTCTATTATATTTTAGTGAAAATCACAAGGCAGTGGAAACCCCCATGGGGGCTTAAAAGAAAATAACAAACTTATATATGTATATCATTTTTAATTTATATAATTTAGAATAATTGTGATTTTTTTTATTTTTAGTTACGGATCATGCATCATTTATTTTATTATTGGTTTACTAAAACTAATTAGTCGCCGAATTTTTTCTGTATTTCACCTAAATCCCCACAACTACCACAGGTTGCTGAGGCACACCACCTTATTGGTCTTATTGGTTAACTCTGGGGATTTTAGTGGGGAGGGGTAAAAAGTGTTTTATATACTAAATGTTCTTTATGGTTTAGGAGTAAGGATGAAACTTTTTATATTCTGTTAATTCAAAAACTTATTCCTAAGATTAGTCATGACTTAATGTTCAGTCAACTACGCCAATTCGATTTTATTTGACAGAGCAAGATTTTTTTTAAATTTTTATTGTGGTACTGAAGATGGCAAATGACTCTGTCCCTAAACGTGTACTATCAAAAAGTTTGTCTTTCTCTATAAATCAATAAAAATATATAACTTAATTTTATATATACATAATTTTAAATATGAAGATGAAAACTATTTTGTTCTTTTTTAATCACAACCCTGACCATCTTCATATTCTATTTATATTTTCTCAATGATTTATTACAGTAAATTTTTACAAATTCGTGTAATTTATTTGATTTAAAGATTGGTGGGTTATAGGTGTTATGTCTTGTTACAAATTAACATACATAATAATAACCTTAGACGTAATGAATGTAAAATGAAAACAAGTCACATACTTATTTATCACCATAGTTAGGATGGCGTCTTGTTCAAAATCTTCTGCTACTATAAGTAGAGGTTTTTTATGTAATGCTGCTGACTCTAGTGCATGTATTATCGAACGAACACTGGTTATTTTACTGTCACAGAGTAATACGAAACATTTTTCCAAAATAACCTTGTTCCCTTGAAAAGGAAAAAGTTTTTTTATTTCTATTATAATTTTAAATAATATATTGAATTAAAAATTAAAATTGCCTTTACCTCGACTGTTTATAAAAGAGGGTGAAAAATAACCATTTTCAATTTTAATACCATCAATGAGTTCAAAACTGTCAGTGATTGTTTTTCCTTCTTTAACAGTTACAATGCCTTCCTTGCCAACCTAAAGTAATTCTCTAGATTCATATATTAGTTCAAATTTAATTATGTTTTTATTAATATCTCTTACTTTATTTAAAGCCTGAGCAATTAACCCTCCAATGTGGCTATCACCATTAGCTGATATGGTTGCAACATTAAGTATTTCTTCTTCAGATACTACAGGTTTTGTAATTTTATCTAACCAATGAATAGCTGAATCAACACCCATCATAAGACCTACAATTTTAGAATTACATGTTAAAGAATGCTATCCACATAATATATATTTTTTAGAAGTACGGTATTAGTCAAAAAGTTTTAGACAGTTTTTATCATTTATTTCTTAATTGTATGATTCTATCACACTGCCATAATGAAAGGGGCAAGATTCAAAATCTTCATCATCAATTTTTTGTTTTGTCTATCCAGGGAGTAAAAATGTAATAGACAAAAGAAATCAAAACTTCTAGCTATAACCTGATTGGAAACTGGAAAAGCCCTGTAATATTTAAATAATTAAATTGTACACCCTTTATGATTGATAACTGAGTAGTTAGAGCTTTGTACCTACAAAATCAGCTTAACATGAAAGTATTGTACTACATGAAGACATAGGTAATCTTACCGATTGTACAAGTATTAATTTCAATCCTTAATACAGTAATAGTTACTTTATACTACTACTCATCTAATATATTAAATTGATAGTTTATTGCCTGGGTTAGAGAATGTTTAATTGAAAAAAATATATAGGGAAAATTGTGTTTTCCATTAGAAATCACCCACAACAAAGCTGTTAGGTTTCAAAATAAAGTTTAGTGCCATTGGTTGGAATGTTACAGAACTAGTAGTGTGATATAGTTCTGTCCTGTGACAACTTTAATAGGAAACTTTTAAGCTCTTTTTCTCAAAATTATAGGAAAGGCATTTAAAACCTTGTCAAACCAAGGCAATGAGTTGTCATAACTTAAATTACTGAAATTATTGTACCTCTATTATAGTGTACCATGATCTGGTCAATAGTTCTCAAAGAGGGTGATGCAAACATATGCCACTTTCTCAAAATATTACAAAAAAAAAGTAAAATTAAAATAGCAAATATACAGTATATTAAAGCATTTAATTTTCACTGTTGTTATCTTATTTTACTACATATTCAACCGCACTAAGTATAAGTGTTCAGACATTTTTAATGTTTTTGAGCTCTACAAGAGTATCTCAAAATTTTTATTTTCTGATAAAGGTGCCACAAATCTTTTTTAGCTCAAGAAGGGTGATGTAGTGAAGAAAGTTTGGGAACCGCTACTCTAAATTACTTCTATATTAACAACTGGCACCAATTTTGAAACCGTTGTTGACACCTAGCACGTAAGAAGGTTGGCCTGTCAATAACTTATAAATGTACATCCTATGGTTTTGAATCAATTATTGAAGAATAATTTTATGAATGAACTACATTAAAAATTTATAAGTACCTAGTAATACTAATTACAAACTAAAGCCATATTAATAGCTTAAAATTTGCACCATTTCATATATTTTAACACCATTTTGGTACTATAAAATTTTAAGTTGATCAATCGAGTACTCTATGAGCTACGTACCATGTTATATACCTCGGATTTGACAACAATTTCGACATGATGAAAGAAAACGCAGTTCGTGTTCGGTTTCAACATGACAGAAAACAAAATCAGCAGTCCAATTTTTCAAAAGTTAATATTGTTATACATGTGTTATTAATGAGTTATCACATCAAATATGACTAATATAAGGTAGTTTTATCCATTCTGCGCAGTTTATAAATATTTTTATGCAATGCAACACATGTTAAAAATGAATCATACCTTGAAAACAGTTTGATATCTCAAGAACTGTGTAACTTACAGATCACTACTATGGCTCAATCTAAAGTTCTTTAAATACACAATAAGGTAGTTTATAATGATTATCTTCCTGAGAATTCAGAGCTTTCTTAATGTTTTTTGGGAAAACAAATATTGGTGATTAGAAAATTATATCTTGGATAATATTGAATGAATTTTGATTTTGATTTTGATTACTATCATTTTGAACCTCTGTAAATACACTATAAAGTAGTAAATAATAATCATTTTCCTAAGAATTGTAGTTTTCATAATATTTCCCAAAATACATTGATTACAAGTTTGTTTTTTTTTAAAAAAAAAAGCTTTATTTCTGGAATTATCGAGTATAAGAAATTAGATTAAGCTACTTTATTTTGTATGTATTCCCCATTAGTAGTTATTTATAAAGTTATATTTAGTCCATGCATAAAAGTTATGTTCAATAACTGTTTCAAATGTTCAAAGGACTCAATCTTATGTCTAGTATGCTCTGCAAAAGAATCCAATAAAACACACCTGTTGATTACTCAAAATTCATTTGTTTATTTATTTTTTATAGAGATAAATTAATTGTAACCTCATTAGAGGCTGAAATTAATGGTTAAGAGTGATCACTTTTTTTTTCTATATTATATTTAGGAAAAGGTATATGGAAGAACACTGTAGATAATGTTTTAAAATTAATTTTTGGGCTATTTCCATGGCTCAGAAGAATTAGGCCTGAGTCTATCGTTCTAAGATCTGCGGATGGAACTAGTTTGAATCCGGCCTGGAGCGTTGAATTTTTTCATTGAGTGGCGGTTCCTCAAAATAAAAAACTTGATCCCCCACTATGGTTAGAATAGGTTGGTCACTTGTAGATAACTAGGCAAACATCACCTTTGCTGTGGATTGCCGTAAAAAAATATATATATTGCTATGTACTAGTAGCTGATTTACTTGGGATGCCAGGATAATCGCTGAAGGCAATTATCCAAAAATAAATTAATTAATTGATTATAAATTGAGTCCTAAAAAACTATTATTATAATTGGATTCCTTTCCAAAGGCTGTTTGTGTGTTTACCAGTTTACCAATTAAATACCTTTATATTCATAAAATGT
>NW_027109163.1:23644-48123 GCF_000696795.3 Halyomorpha halys
GAAACACCTTAATAATACCCCGAATTGTCAATACATAGCAATATATATATATTTTTGGTCTGTGTAAAATTCTGAGCATTGCTATAGTTTTGATTTAGATCTTGTAATTATTGATTGTTTCACAAGTTTAATAAAATTTATATTTTTTATTTATTGGTGGATAACATATTTTCTCCAAATCGGTTTATGTTAATTTTTTTCTTTTTTATTTAAAGCTTTAAAAAAAATGTTTAAAGAATACAATTATTATATATCTAAAATATACTTATTATGTCTTATATGAGTTATATATTGTATAATTTACCTTTTCTTATTTCATTAGGGTTCCCTCCTCGGGTTAGCTTTTCAAATCCTTCTTTGGCTATTGCTCGAGCTAGTACCTTGAATATATGGAATTTCCCATTAGTCTGATGCAGTCATTTGACAAATTAATTAATATATTTTCATAAACATTACACATTCATTTAGAATTACTGTAAATTCTTAAACAGTAAAAATAATATAAAATACAAGGGGAAAATGGGTAGTCAGAAATGGCACCTGAATGACTGGTTTCATGTTATCAACTCACTGTAACACAAGAAATAGTAGTCTGTAACTCATTGAATAAAGAGTAAATAAAATAAAATATAGAAATTAAATTTTGAAGAAAATAAAGTTCAGTGCTCTATGAATCAGGATTTATTATTCTGCTAAATTAATTACTTATCTATAATAAAAAATACAAATCATTATATAAGTTATGCTCTGAATGCTCTGAAGTATGAAGTATCATACTTTATCAATTATAATTACAATGATAATTATCAATATCTTTTGTTGATGTCCATAATTTCTTCTCTTCTTTGTTTTTGTGTACTTCCTATATATACATATACATGTATATACTATATACATCATATCTGTTATTTGTTAAAAACTGAAATATAACCGAGTGATAATTTAGCTACCAAATATCTTCATTGTCGAATTTTCTTTGGACTATGTATATTTAACATAAAGAGTCTGTAACAATGAAAATATTTAGTTGTTATTCCTCATCAATATTTTAATTTTTAATGCCTGACAAAATATTATGTATGGATTCTAGGAATCGGGAAAATATTACTGCCACATGATATTATATTTCATGACGATGATGGTGAAAAGCTCAAAAGGTTAAAAAGAAAGTTATGAACCTCTATAATAGAATAAATAAAAGAAAATGACTCACCCAGAATATACCTAATTAGATTAATTTATTATCTTTCAACATTATAATGTTTTATTTTAGACTAATTGTCGAATATAGTAATATTAGCACATAACATATTGAATACCGTTGCTGTAGTAGTTCCATCTCCTGCTCTTTTGTTTGTATTCTCAGCTACTCCTTGAATTATCTTAACTCCAATATTTTCATAACGATCTGGTAAATCAATTGTCTTAGCAACTGTTACCCCATCTTTTGTTACAATTGGATGGTTTGCATTTTCAAGTATCACATTCCGGCCCTATTTCAATCATTTGGCACATCTTAACTTTTTTTTTAATTGTTAATAACTATGTCAGTGTTATTAATTTTACCTTAGGACCAAGTGTGACTGAAACAGCATTTGTTATTTTGTCAACACCTTTGAGCAGAAGTTTTTTTACTTCATGTCCAAATTTCACATCTTTTGCATAATTCCTGCCTATTGACTGTAGCACAGTACCCTTCCAGACATAAGCAATAAATAAACATTATTTTTTAGTTTATACTTCATATTACTAATGAAGTTTTCTTATACTTACATAAGGAATTAAAATTTTATTAAATGAAGTAAACATTAATTCGATTGAAACCTATTTTTTTTTAAATACACAAAATAAAATAATTTGACCATATGTCTTTTGCTTTTATTTATTATTTGTGATAAAAACATATGTTTGATGAAGTATAAAACAATTGTTAAAATGTAATAATTTATAATATAGACCTAATTTTTTAGAAAAAGTTTTAATTATGATCAGGGACACCTTCAGCTAATTTCAGCTCCAGGGCAAAATAACAAATACATTGCCCCCTCCCATTCGATTCTTGTTTTATTTTTGTCAATAATATTTACATATTGCTGCTTTTTTGCATTAGTGGCACATCTTACAAGAAAAAAAGTTTTGGTTTTATTTTGAAATGAATGTGTTCCAAAGATATTACCATAGACAGAAGGTTTCTTTCTTTATTGTGATCCCTCTATAAACTGTCCCAAAGCTAGCAGGCTTGTCAAAAAGTTACCACAGTCCACATTACAATCTATAGAATATGTCAAATAAAAAATAAAATATGGTCAGGGTTGCGGTAAGAAAAACCAAATATTTTTTTTAACTATTTAATGCCCGATGTTTTGCCACACTTTGCAGGGCTTTATCAAGGCTATTCAAATGGATAGGTTAAACTGTTTAACCTATTATCACCTATCGCGTTGAACAGTTCTGATGAAGCCCTGCGAAGTGGGGCAAAACGTTGGACATTAAGTAGTTAAAAAACTATTTGTTCTTTTTTGACTGCAACCCTGACCATCCTCTTCAATTTTTAAGTTATATGGTCAAATATATATATACATATACAAAATAAAATAATTTTTTTTTTTTTTTATAAATGTACCACTATTCAAGCAAAGCAGTGATATGCATCAAGGTATTATGAATACAAAACTAACTACTACATTATAGTAAGAAGAATTTATTGCTTTACATAAAATACAAAACAATCAATAAAATTTCCTTATAATATAGTTCAGAATAGAGCGATCATAGTTCAACCAACTCTTAAGCTCAAGTTGTACTTATTACAGAGTAGTAGTTTTATATAAATATAATTGTAAAATCAGGTTTAATCAAACAATATTGTAATACATTGTTAAAGAATGCTATGCACATTATGTATATTTTTTAGAAGTACGGTATTAGTCAAAAAGTTTTAGTAAGACGGTTTTAGACAGTTTTATCATTTATTTCTTAATTGTATGATTCTATTACACTACCATAAAGAAAGGGGCAAGATTCAAAATCTTCATTGTACATTGTAAAATGTTTTTATGGAAATGATAGTGAAGGAATGATGATGAATAAAATGATAGTGTAGGTGTAATTTAATAATAATTCAGGCATTCAGTCGTTAAACATATTTACTAATTGAAAATGTTGACAATGTTAAAATGTTTTTTTAATTACCTTGTTTTAACTTCCATTAGAAGTCACTTACCATAACATGTCAGCATTATTCCCTCAGGAAAACAAATTTCCTAAAGATTATTTAAACAATTATGAAATTAGCCTTAAAACAAGCCGATGATGTCAAACATTTCAATTTTTATAAATTTCAGTTACCCTGTTTTAGGACTGAATGCCTCAATTACTTAATCATGTTCATCATTTTAAATATTAGTGATCCAAATTATGTTAATAAATTTGTTTTTTGAAATTGGAAATTACCATCAATTCTGCCAAACATTCCAAATATCAGTTCAGATATGGTAGTTGAATAATATTGGTGAATAATGTGATAATTTTATGAAAGTTAAATAAGATTTATAATGAACTGAATGATGTGATTATATTGAGTAGAAACAATTACTTATAAAAACATATTTACATCATAAATGAATATTTCAGTGGATATTATTATTTTAATTTATTTACAGTGTGACCAGGAGTGACAATGGCTTTTAGGATTATTTCATCTGGTCTGTTGAAAGTATCTTGCAATAATATTTGTTATAATCCAGAGGTATGTATTACTATTATTTTACTTTTTACATTTATATTTATTCTAGGTAAAATCTTAACTTGTTGAATTGAACAATTATCATATTATTATTTTGTAAATCTATGGATTGTGAAATAACAATTTTTTTTTTATGTTACTATTAAGTAACATAAATATGAAATAAATCATAAATTTGCCTTATTTATTTATTTTTTAAATAGATGTTGGAAAATCAATAAATCCAAATTGCATAGTCTTTTGTAAGGTTTATAAGTTGATTTATAAAATAATTCATTCATTTCTTTTGTTTGGTGTTGATTAGTCAGTGATCACTAACCATTAATGTCTATTTTCTTTCATATCTTATTAATCTAAATTTAAATATTATTTTTAAATGAGCTACAGTTTACCTTTCTGTAATAGAAACCTATACCAAAAGTTTACTACTGCTACAACTTAACACAAATAGAGGCATGTTCGAAAAATGACGTTGACTTGTTAACTTTTTTCTAATGTCTGTTTTCTCTCAGCCTTATCTTTGGTTTTTAGCCTTAGCAGGTAAAGTTTTGATTTCTTCTGAAATATCAAGTGACCACTAGTAAAGCTACTTTCTTCTCTTGTGATTTTGATGTGCATTGCTTTTATTTTAGGGAAGCTACATTCAGCGGTTCCCAAAGTGGGTGCCAGGGGTGTTGCAAGTGAACACCACTTTCTCAAAATATTACAAAACAAAAATTAAAATAGCAAATATACATTGCATTCCAACATGCTTTACATTGTTTTTTTTTTCTTGTTTTTTTTGCATAATATTCAACTGCTCTAAGGATAATTCTGCCAACATTTTTTTTATGTCAATAAGGGTCTCATGAAATTTTTGCATACTTTGCAGGGCTTCATTAGGACTCAACCCTAATGCATTCCTGAAAAGTGGGGTGAAACATCAGTTACTAATAAATATTTTTTCTGCTATTTTTGTACCTTTTTTTTACTACTATCTGGACCACTTTTAAGTGTGAAATTATAACCCACAACAATGGTCAACCATTTTCTCATTGTGTATTGAGCATACTCTTTATCAAGTGAGCATAGGCCCATCCGTCGTGCTATTATATCTGTTACTGTGACTGTTACTAAACTAGAACTAACAGTTTTACCACTGATAACAACTTCAAGTAAGATTGCCAAATTGAGCTTTACACACGTAAACACATTTATGTTTTCATTACTATTTCAATGTATCTCTCTGAGATACGACAACTTGAAATATTTAGTCATAATGTAACAATTATTGCAGCCTACTCTTTTGGTAAAGAATTATTATTTTATTACTTTGGGTTATTATTAAATTTAAACATTTCATAGCTACTTACTAACTCACCAGCCTTTATATACTGTGAAACGATTAGGTAGAATTAATGTTGTATTTAGGCTAAACTTCATGTTTTAAAGTATTACCATGACTGACAGCCTGCTTTGACCCAGGTGCTTGCCTAACTAGTTACAATATCTTCATTATTTCTCCATCATTATACATAACTTTGGCTAACTCTTAGCTGATATATGCATCTTTTCTTCACATTTTTTCATATTATTTTTGTTCTACCTGGCTATTTGAATAAACACTAAAAAGAACCAACATTAAATATGTTTACATTAAAATGATCTCTGCATCTTTTAATCATCGCTACTGTATCATTAACAAGGTGTCCCGCTTTTTCCCTTCAAGCAATAGATCAAGGTTGGAACTCTTGTCTCATAATATTCATTGAGAGGTTTCTATCTGTTTATCCATATTTGAGCTTAGTTTTATACTTTTGTATTCATCATCATCTTCAGCTGTGGTTTCTTTTATAACTGTAATTTTTTTTCCTATATACTTTCTTTTTCACTGTCCTAATGTTTTAGTACTCTACATGGATATTGATGTTGCATTTCTTTTCTATCACCATTTGATAATCTTTGTTCTGTATTTCAGTCAGTTACTTGCACTTATTTTAAACCCTTCAATCTTTCAATGTAAGATGTTTTCTTTCATATCTTACATTTTTATCATCAGCAGTAATTAATTTGTTTTTTAGATAATCCAAATGAATATATATCTTACATGTTCAATTTAGAAACATAAATAAAATTTTAACGAGGAGAAGATGGTTGAGGGTGTGGTCAAAATAAAACACAAATAAGTTGATGTAACTTATTCAATCGTGCCAATGTTTCGGCTAGTTTCTAGCCTTCATCAGGGCTAAGAACAGAACAAGATAACAACCAATGAATAGAGAAAATAAAAAAAAGAATGACATAAAGTGAATAATTTTGCAGAATGGAATTAATAAAATAAATTGATGAGAGAAGTGGAAAATAAAATGTATTTATAGGTAATTGAATAAATAGGTAAAATAACATAATTAATGAAATAAAATAAAAATGAAGTTATATTATGCAAAAAAGTTTGAATATATTAGTTATTAATAATTTAAAAATTAAAATATGGAAAGAAAAATAAAATTGAGAGAAAGAAAATATATGTAACCATAATAATTGATAAAGGGGCAAAATATAAGTAAAGTTTAACAAAAGAAATATTTTGAAAACAACAATAATAATATATGGCGAGCATAACTTATTAGTTGTGCGTTATTACGTGGGTAAGGAAAATTGAGAAAAGAAGTGGTGGTAAAATAAAGATAGGGGGAAAAAAAAAGAATAAAATAAACCTGTTAGCTTGAAATCTAACCGCCAAGTGGTATTCTGTGCCAAGAACGGCCAAACTCCGAATTAAAAAATATGTTACAAGAACGACTAAATGTTTTTAAGAGGAAACATTACGAGTGGGTAAAAAATAGAAAGTAAAAAGTAGAAAATATTTAGAGGAAGAAAGCGTGACGACAAATGGTTTTTGAGAAATGTTAAAAATATATATATGTACAAGGATGACAAAGTACCGGAAGATGACAAAGTGTCATGAGTATTTAACTACAGTTAAAAAGAGGAAACGTATATAAAAGGGTGACGAAAAATGTGTTAGAAAAAGTTTAAGAAGTGAAATAATACGTTACAAAGTGGGGAAAAATAAGATGAATAAAAAAGAAAAAATTATAAAAATTACTTTTTAATAAATTAACTATTTGTGAATATGTTAATGATAAGTTATGCTTGTCGGTTTTCAAATTGACGGAAGAAGGTTCTAATTGGATATAGAGGCTTTCAGAGATGAGCCTGTTGCCATGGTTATGAACTATAGCAAGTATAGATGTTTTGTCGAAATCGAAGGAATTATTTAAAGTAACAAAATGTTCCAAAAGTTTTGAGGCAGAATGATTATGTGAGGAAACAGAATATTTATGTTGTTTGATACGGTCTTTTAAGAAATTTTTGGTTTCGCCTATGTAAGCAGAATTACAATTAAGGGTGGAGCAAGGGATGCGGTATACAATATGTGATCGGTGTAGAGGAGGGATAGGGTATTTTAGTTTAGTATAAATATTAGATAGTGTGTTGTGAGGTCTGAAATCTATTTTGGTCTGAGGTCTGTTTTATTAATTCTATTCTGTAAAATTATTCACTTTATGTCATTCTTTTTTTATTTTTATACTCAATGGTTGTTATCTTGTTCTGTTCTTAGCTCTGATGAAGGCTAGAAACTAGCCGAAACGTTGGCACGATTACATAAGTTACATCAATACTATATTATATAAACATAAAATATCATGATTAAATTTAATATTATACTAACTTTCAAAAACTTATGGTTTAGGTAAAGAAGGCCAATGCAGCATTTCTCTTTCAAATTGCCTACAGAAATATTTTTCAACAATCTCTTTCAAAAAATCTTGAACTGACCAGCAATGATGCTCTTGTAGTAAAAAACCGACCAGGAAAACTCCCACTAGTTGAATTAGAAAAGAATCGTCCATTGGTAATATTACTTAAATGGATGTTGGCTCAAAGGAAGCATGTCGATAAATACTTAGAACTTTATCTGAAGAAAGGATTCGATATTCTAACAGTCTCTACATCTATGAGGCAATTATTATGGCCTACAAAAGGTACTCAGGTAATAACTCTTTTATTAATAATTTGACTGTAGTAAGTTTAAAATGGGTGATTAGGTGATTAGTATTCATTATTTTTTTTATTATTTTCAGTTAATAGCTGAGGAAACTCTCTCTTTCTTAAATGATAATAGAGGTTTTCAGCCTTTGTTAGTGCATGGGTTCTCAGTTGGAGGCTACTTGTGGGGAGAAATCTTAGTCCTCATGAACAATGATCTGGTAAAATACAGACCGATAATAGATAGGATAAAGGGACAAATTTGGGACTCTACTCCAGATATAACAGAATTTGCCAAAGGATTTCCTCATGCGATATTCCCAAAAAATGCTGTTCTTCGTGCAGCAGTTAGAAAAAGTATTGAGTAAGTTTTTATTTAATTCATTTATTTTTAAGATTATATGACTAAGGTTGAGTAATGTATACATAGAACTGTTTAAAACTAGTTCTTACTATTAACCTCTTTCAAAACAGCTAGAATAAAAGAAACTTAATTGACTTTTATATTTTTCAAAGTACATTCAACCAGAACAATATTGTTATGTGCATTCCACACATTTATTTAGTTGCAGTTAAGGTATCAGGAGTGAGATAGCTCAGTGAGTAAGGCATGTGCTTCCCTTGCCCCAGGTCAAATCTGACTGTTGGAAGTAATTATTTATTACAATGTATTAACTGTCGATTGATCCTGGAAATGGGATACCCATCCCTGGGTCCTCCTAGTCTCTATTAACCCGTCATCAGTTGCTAGGTCGATTTTTACTCAGATGGCTGTGTGTGAGACTTTTTCTCACATTTCTTATTTAGAGCTCTTGAATGCATTTTTTTAAATATCAAAATTAGATTTGGATGAGGTTTATTTAAGCATAATAAAAAAAAAAAAAGTATAAAAACAATTATTTTGTTTTAAAAAGTTAAAAAAACAAACGTAATTATAAAATAGTAATAAACATAAAATAATATTTAGAAACAGATAAAGTCATAAAAAGAATCAAAATACAGATATATGATATTATAAGAAAATAACATTCTTTAAATCTTTAAAAAAAAAACCTCAGTGTGAAGATATCTCTTTTTCACAACCAGTGTAATTGAACACTGTATGACCAGGACATGTCTTTTGGACTGGTGGCAATTCTTTTTTGTTTTTTTATTCGTTCTCCTAGGACAGAATTCACAAAATCCCTCTATAATAGTGGGAGTCATTGCTGCTTCAGGGTCATCTATTTCTGCTATTCTCTTTATGGATAGTAAGAGGTCAAGAGGTAAAGTTTAAACCGCATATCTTGTAAGGTTTCATGAGGTCTAACACCAGTGATTTTAGGTAATTTTTCCTCTCCGTTTTGTAGCTGTTGTTTGCATAATAAATTATTTGATTATTTATTCATCCTATGAATATAAGTGGAAAAAAATTGTTGACGGCCCCCTAAAATTTATTCTCGATACGTTATAGTATGATTTTAAAAGGTCAACAACATTTACCCCACCTCTATCTAGGTTGTAGAAGGTCACAAGTTCTGGTTTGCATAATGCTTCAGTTCCAGTATCTATAACTCCTGTCATGCATCATTGAATGGATGAGAACATTTTTATTCTTCTTCGGCAAGTATGAAGCTATCATCCCATGTTGAGAAAAGGCAAACATTTTACTATGCACAGGCCCCATTTCGTAAAAAAAAAAAAACTGGTGGAATTTCTTTTTTATTCTTACGTAGTGTCCTTACCAACATTGTTCTCTTTTGCGGTAGCTCTTTGTCTAAGGGGTTAGAGGTAAAATAACTATCTATTGTCAGGCTTCTCCCGGTGTTCAAAATGGGTTTTGCTATTCTCATAACTAAACTTCGCACTATTTTATCAAGTTTATAAGGGCCATCTGGTTGTTTCTTTGCATTTACTTCAAGATTAGCCGTTTAGAACATCCAGGAGTACACAAGGGCATAAATTTTGTCCCATATTTATTGGGTATATTTCCAATATATTGACTAAAATTACATCTGCTTCTAAATCCTTCCAACATTTTGTAGATAGTAGTTTTTACTCCCTGATTTGGTAATTAGGCTTGCATTTTTCTGTAAAATCATCCAATACTTTTCGAATTGGGGCCAGGTTGTCTATAGCACAAGTTTCTGCCTCTTCAAACATACATTTCCCTAGTTTTGCTAATTTTTCCCTCGAGAAAATAACATGTTAATGGATTGCATACACTTGACACACATGAGAAAAATCCTCACAACTTGAATATTTTCATAGCAGCATCAGTTGCATGTGAGAGAATGTCTCATGAGAAGGGTATATGGTGAGGGAAGAAGGGCTGGACGCTTACTGAGGAATGCTAGAGTGATGGGGGTTGAGGTAGAGAAGGGAGAGACTGTGAACTACAGAGTCCAGGAAGATGGGAACCACAGCCTCCCTCTAGCAGCTCCCAGATCTGAAAAACAATTTACGTGAGAGAAATTCTCATGCAGTGACCAAAGACAGATTAAGTAAACACCTCATGTGAGTAGGAGTTATTAATTATAAGAGAATTAATAAAGTAAAATGTGTAGATTTCATTTTTGATCTTAAAATCTGTTATAATACAAAATAAAACTGAAAATTGGAGAGTGTGTGATACTCATAATTAGTATTTATTGAACTTTTGCAAAATTAACTACTGAGAAGATTTATGTCAAATTTTGGAAATAATATTTTCAAAAGCAAATTTATTGTCCAAAAGTTGTTTCACTAATACCCCACTAAATACAACCTAAATTTCTAATAAATTATAAAGTAAAGTTGTTTTTTTTTTAAATTTTTGTTACATAAAAAGAAAAAAGAGAAAGGTTTTAAATAATATGAATTTATATTTATTTATTTTTCAACTGATATTAACAATTAAATTCGCAAATATAGTTTTATTAAAATTTAAAACTCAGTTCTTAAAAAAAGAGTAACCCATACATTTCCATTTTGTTCATATTTTATTTCCTATAGTTTTTGTAAATCAATTTGGTAGCTTTTTTCATTGAAATTATTTTTTTAATGGATTAATATGACAACAATTAATTTTTTTTAAGTGACGTAACTTTAAATTTGGTTTGACATGCAATGTTTCCTAGCAGAAATTGGTTAATGCCTTAACTTAAAAAAGACATAAAAAAGGACGACATAAAAGGGGAACTCCTGTATTGGTGTAAATTCAACTTGTATAAAATGTGTTATGATAATAAATTGACTTTTACTTTATGGAGTTTATTATAAAAATTCAAACTATGAACAGCTTACTATATTGCATATAATGAAGTATTGCTTTTATATTTTTAATGATTATACTAATTTTTTAAATAATATTGCAGTTATCACCTGAAAACATTCCAAGAATCAGCAACACAACATTATGTCCGCTCTAGTCAACTGTTCCACACAACTCCAGTTAGAGCTCCTGCTCTTGTATTCATTGCAAAAAATGATCCTATTGCTAACCTCGACTCTGTCTCTAGGTGCAAAGATTCATGGGACTCGATGGGAATGAAAGTAAGTCTGATTTTACTGTTATAATTAGTTTCAATAACGAATATAAACTTGATCAAATTAATTTATTTTTCTAACAATTATGACCTTTCATTAAGGTATCTGGTTGTTGCTTATCCAATAAAAAAAATCTTTAATGTGATATTCTTTCAATTTTTTTTTGGGGGGGGGAGGAGTTGAGAATGTATATTCACTATTTTATTAAATCTTCAATTTTCCTTTACATACATTCAGTTTTGATCAAAAGTTTTTATATATAGTTTAAAACAGGTACATACAAATGCGTTGGTGGTATACCTAAGTCTTATTTTTAACATTTAAATGTTATTATCTCGATCAGAAGTATATTCCATCAATTAATTTTGTATCTTATATAATTATCATATTTATGGTAGTGTATATTTATTCCAATGGCAGCTGGTTCTCCGCATTGGGAAGACATACCTTGATATTTAAATTTGTTTTTCTTTAATTTTTCCATTGTATAGGCTATGACTTTTGAGTTCAGGATTTCTTTTGTGATGTATTTGTTGAAGACTTACCAAATACATTGATAGAATACAAACATCAACAAACCATCACATCGACTCACTACAGATGAAAGTGATCAGAAGTACCTTCCATTCCATAAGAAACAAAGAAGTTCTGTAAGGACAAGGGAGTTTGGAGACACCCCTTTTATCTTAGTGAACTTATAACTTGTTTGTTTCCCAGAATTTTTCTAATGTTAAAATTTTTTTTTTAACCAGTTACTGAATTTGTATTTATTATATACTATATTTTGTATACATTATATCTATAATTTATGACAGTAACTCTAGACAATTTTAATGGTTGACAATTGATAAATGAATAAATACCTATTTTTATATAAGAAGATGGTCAGGGTTGCGTTAAAAAAAGAACAAATAGTTTTTAACTATTTAATGTCATTTTCCGTCTGTTAGTGTGTTTAATTTTTGTGTTCCCACATCTACTTTTCTGTTGTGTTTTTTTTTATATGTACATCTGCTGTACTTTTTAACTGTATATTTTATGTAATTTTTATTCTTACCATTGTTAAGTAATTTTTTATTCTCATCTTTGTTTATTCAAGTTTATTTTATACTAATACTATTTTATGTATTCCTTCCTACCTTATTGTTTCTTATTGTTGTAATGTTCTTAATTGTTTTTTGTATCTTTTTAGCCCTGATGAAGCCTAGGAATATTTCTACTTTTCTTTTACCTTTTTTTTTTATTTTTCTAGACCTACATGAAGTGCTGGGATAAATCAAGGCACGTCAGCCATTTCCATCTTCATAGGAAGGAATATCTAGAAACTCTTGAGAACTTCTTGGCTAGTCTTGACCAGATCAATGCTCAAGATATTGTACCAACAGTGACAATGAAGGCTAAAGCCAAAGCCAAAGCTTAGCCATCTGAAAAGGAGGATTAGATTTAAGAATAAATATAATTTATAATTAAGTAAAACAAATAATATTTTTGAAAATGAAATCGATTTTTTATAAAGAAATTTGTGAAAAAAGTAAAGATTATTAGTGAGCACTTTGTTCCTGTGGCACATTATTTGTTAAACATCTAGGTAAGTTTTATGTAATAATGTGTTGTTATTGTGAATAGCTGTGTTTTTATATAAACTTAATAGGCTTTGTAAAATTGAAATTATTGTTGATTAAAAGATGTGAATTTCAAGAATTTAAAAATAGGTTTTAAAATAAGATAAAGATTATTTTTTACTTAGCATCAGTGCTATCACAGTATTGACTTTGAAACTAAAAGATTACATTTTATTACAGTCATATTTTTTTTGCCTTAACTAATTACTGTTATACATTATATACATGTAAAATTTCTGTTTTTTTTTTCTAATTATAAAACTAAAATTTATTAATAACATTTTATTAGTAATTGTCACGATCATGAATCAAAATAATTGTACAAGCCAGTTGTTATAATAACCTATTTCTTAGACTTTAGTACTATGAATTTGCTGCTCTTAATACTCTGGCGATAATGAGATAAAATTTTAATTAGGAAGCATTGTTCAATCCTAATTTTAGAAAACTGTATTATTTTTATATTGCCTTGTCAAATTTCAAATATATCGTATACTTTTAATAAAATTATCTTTGAAAATAATATTGTTTATTCATTAACAACAGCTAAAAATTGTATTTACTATTATAAAAAACTGGTTTAATATGATATTGTATTATTATTTCCAGTGCATTAGTATTAATTATTGAAAATCATAAATTTATTTATATTTTCTCCACCATTTTTAAGTCTTATTGTCTGTTTTGTTTTATTAAATAAAATAAAAAATGCTCTGATGCAGAATTATACCATGTAGATATTGGGATCTTTTCTGTTCTTTTCTCCATTCAACTTAAGACACAAATTACTTATTTTTTGTTATATCTTCTGTTCTCTATTAACTTTAGATCACTTATTTGTATCCATTCTTTTTGTTGCTATTAATCCCAGAAAGGAATAGAAAACCTTTCTATCATACTTGTTTTCTTCATGCACTTCTTGAAGACTGAAATTATTGTTGATTAATTATGACTAAAGTTATTTTACTGGTGTAGAATGTGATTTTAAATTCACAGTGCATAAAAAAAATTAAAAAACAGATACGAAAATGTTATACTTTTGGAAAGCAAATCATTTATAATTTTGTAAGAGTTATTTTATCAATGAAATCAGCATAAATATTATATAAATTAAAAATAAATAATACTTTAACTTATTATAATAGGATTTTGATGAACATTTCTTGTAAATAATTATTCAGTTGATCATGGCGACTCCTGAACATTTCGGTTAGCTGAATTATTTTGAAGAAAGAAATTGATCTGAATATGAACCTTTAAAGAAGAAAAAAAAAATCCTAAGAAACAAGTATATCTTTTCAATTACATCATTTCAATATTAGGGTCATTATATTATATGCATGCATTTTGATTAAATTGGCCAGTAGGCTTTTTTATAAATTTCATTATTAGGTGCTCATAACACTTAGTTAACTCTTAGATGTAGAAGTAGTTTCCGTGATTTTTTTATTTTTAGTAAGTCCCACAATATTATTAAAGGATTGTACAAACATGGTATTTAATACTAGATGACTTTTATTTTTATAAATTGTAATGGAATGTTCAATATCTATTTTATGATTAGAGATAATGCATATGAGTATTTTATATTTGTAAATTTCATTAAGATAATGTAGTTTCAAATAGATTGTGATATTGTAGAATAGGACAGAACTTTTTTATGACTGTAAAAATGATAATAAATCTAATTGAAAAGAAATTCTCAGGTTTTTATCTTACTATTTTTTCTTTAATCTTGAAACAGGATATAATCTGAGAGTAGATTACAAACTCATTTAATTCTTGGTCAGGTGCAACTAATCTTTAGGTTGAAATACTTAGTATGTTGTTTGTCCTGGGACATGATTTTCTGAAAAAGGCTCTAGTAACATCCTGATTCCTAACCTCTCCCATAAGTATTGAGTTATAATTTCACCATTTCATTTTTGACATTCGATGCTGAATTTTTTTGTCTGTTGGATGAGTTGAATTCGATTACATAAAAATTACTTTCTAAATTTTTTATTTTTTTTTAATTCTGCAGTAGTCATATATATATATGTTTTGCACCTAATACAATCATAATTATTGTTTAAATAAAATAAATCGTATCCAAATTAAGTCTCAAAAACTATTATTACTTTAAATTTCCAATCTTTTGGCCAACCTGATGATCCTCAAAGACAATCTTAGACATAATAATATAATATTGCCTTAATCTGTAATTAAAAGTTCTAAATTTGAATATAAAAGTGACAAATAATGTGACTAATTTTAGTGTCCTGTGGAGGATAAAAGTTTAGCCTGGAAAAAAGTTAGATCTAAAAAAAGTTTTTATTGTTAGATGTTGGGTGTGAATTTGTATTTTATATTGTCCCTGAGTTTGGACAGGCTGTCAAAATATTGGATATTCAAAGTAATAATAAAGAGTGTGTGAGACTTAATTTAGATAGAATTTATTTTATTTAAACAATAAATTCAGTCTTGAAGAGGTTATAAGATTATATATTACAATAATGATTAATTTTAAAACTCACTAATAAGCTGGACCTGTACCTGTTTGAATCTATAGTGTGCCCAAGCTACCAATCTACAATGAACCTATAAACAAATAGTGGTAGTATATATATATATATATATAGCATTGCAGCATTTACTTTGCAATGTTTTTTCTTCTTTTCTTATGTACTCAACTGTTCTAAGGATAATTGTGCTATAAATTCTTTTTAGCTAGACAAGGGAGTTGCAAACTTCTTCTAGCCCAACAAGGGTGCCATAGTGAAAAACATTTGGGAAGCTCTGCCCTAGAGGCTATGAAATATATATAATGTATTACTTATTTAATTTTTCATAATGCAGAACTCAATGGTGTAAGATCTTAAAATGTTTCTTCCCTTAATGGATTTGGCCCTACTTAAAAAATTTACCTTTCACTGTTCAATAGACGGAAGTATGTAGTAGACAATGATTAATGTTGGCATATATAATATAGTCCTTATTTGTGTTCGGTTTTTTTTTTTTTTTTTATGACCCCTACCCGGTCAGTTCCAACATAATTGGGATTATCTATAGGTTAGGACCCTATTCTAACTTTGGTTGGAGGGCTAAATTTTCATTTCTATGGGACCACCACAGTCGACACCCCAGGCTGGATTTGAATTGGCCCTGTTACATTTACAAGCCAGCCAAAGTTGGTCTTTTAGCTCACTTAACTACAAGGAGCCCTGTGTTGTTAGGTTACTTTAGGTTTACTTTTTTATTTTAGATAAAAAGGGAAAATTAATTACTAGTAATTGGAAATGGGAATAAATGATAAAGTATTATTGATAACTTATTCCCGCCATTATATTTAGAGAATTTCCTAAGCATTTTACTTTATAATTTTTTTTTTTTTTGAGTCTATGAAATAGTACACAGTGAACTTGTTATAAGGAAAGCAGTATAATAAGTATGATTTTGTAGTCCCATGGCTAACAGGTTTTTTGTTTAAGGTTTCAGTTCAAACTTCCTTTTAAAAATTTATGATAGATTAATAATATAATGTTATTTATTATTCGCATTACTAGATATAATGCAATTTGATATTTCTTCATATTATTAATTACTATCATTGGTATTTTGTAAAATCTGTCTCCAATAATTCTAGGCTCCCTTGAGCTGTTATTCATTTTTACTTTTTTTTTCCGATCCCTTTGAAAAAGAATATGAATTAATAAGTTGCATTATGTACAGTTACATAATTCTGATTAGATACTACCTTTTTCTACCGTTAGTACATGATGGTATATGGTAAGATACTACTGAGGTTTGATGGGTCTGTTCTGTGAGAATTTAACAAGAAATATTTGGAGGTGAGGGGCCTCCGATTAATGATTGAACAAAGAAGATAAAATAAAACAATTAGTTGTTATAGAAGAAAGATAATTATTAAATAATAAGAAAATAGTCAGAAGTTGAAAAATAGTAGGGGAGGGAGAGGGGTGTAAGAGAAGAGAGGAGGTAAAGGGTGATGTTTATGGGGTTTTGGGGGCTCTTCCTGGCCTTCCACCTCACAGGAAGGGGCAATGGGGGCCATTTTTACTGAGCTTTTAACTTCATATATACTCTCAACAGGAAACATTGAAGAAGTTATGAATTTGCTCAAAATTATTGTTCTACATTACCTAGGAAATATAAAAAATATGTTCGTTAATGCTCTCTTTTAATTTTTTTTTTTCGTACCCTTCATTGAAAAATATAAGGAAGAAATAGGTACAAAAGATATAAGTTGAAGTTCTTTTAATCTTATTTTCTTATGTTTTATTAATAATGATTTTTCTAAGAATTTTTTTTGGAGGGAATTAAACCATAATATTCCTTGTTTAACTCTCAGTATTGAAAAATCTAGGTAGATTTTCAGTATCCTAGCTAATTGTTATTATGACATTCATATTGAGAATAAGTTCTTTTTATTTATATTTAAAAAAAAAAATGCGGCATTATTTTTGCAAATACTGAAGAGGACACTTGATAATTGAAACTTAAAAAAAAAAAAACCATGCCATTTTTAAAACTAGATGGTCAGGATGATGTTATTAGTATGTTGCACCGGTAGGTTGCAGGAGTAGTCTTGTTAGCAACAAGGAAGAGACAAAACGCACAAATAATGCATAGGTTTATATTTTTTTATGGTCAGAACTCTGCTGTGTTATTAGTGTTCTTTTCGAAGTAAACAATTGATCCATTTATTATGTCTTACTCAAGGCTTTGAGTAATAAGACTGCATTTGTCAACTTTAATAAATGATGAATAGCTTAACGTTTGGACTTTTAGGACTATAGAAAGCTCCAGCAGCGGGAAATCTAATATACCTACTAATGCTAAGGCTACTTTGATTAGTCCACAATGTCCCTTTCCGTCGCAAATACATAAAATACAGCTTGGTCCGCTGAAGGCGGTTTATACATAAGTAGCTGGATTGCCAGGGGCTAACAACGAATGGGGAGGGACCATTCCGGCTGGTGGTGTTGGGGTGTGGGTGACTTCAGGCTGCAGAGCCAGAAGTCCTTCCCTCGGCGAGGACATCGACCAAGGGGACCGTGGTTTGCCACCTCCCAGGTTTTGGGGGAGGGGCGATTTCTGGTTCAGTACTAATTTGCGGTATCTATGTAAGTGAGTTTTGAATTTTCCTTCGCTGGAGCTTGTTTTATGAACTAGTAATCTTCGTTATTTAGCAGAAAACTATTTTTTTTTTTAACAAGAGAATAACTGCTCCAAATAGACCGGAAGTCGATTTCTATTAGTTATTCAATCTACCCGTATTTTTTTTTTAACCGATCATTTCCAGTTATCTCTCTCAGGCCACCGGATAGTAAACTATTTTAGAAAATATGTCCGTTAATTAAAGAATTAATAGATCTCCAGGTAAGAAATTTAATTCTTTTGTTCATTTCTAGAACAGTCAGACATCACAACCATATTATGAACAATGGTGTTAAAACAGCAGAAATAAAAGAAATCCAATCATATTAATTTCACCCTCTTTGTAAGCCCACCACATCTCTGTTCTACAGTATCCTTTATCTAGGACTCCATCTTGACAAGCGACTCATACAAAAACCGAAACGAGGAGGAACTGCTCTTGGATACCGATTACTACAACACTCACTTGCTGAAACCTATCCAGAAATTGTCATAAGAAGGTGCTTAAAAAATTACATAAGGTTCTAAGTTTGATTAGGCTTTTTAATTTAATTTTCCAAGACCACTGAACACGTTTATCCCATTTCTGAAATGAAATAATTCAAACTATTTAGGAAAATTATTCGTTATCATGTGAGATTTGAACCCGAATAGGATGAACATGTTCTATTAATGATAACATTTTTTATGATATAATATACAATAATTCCAAAAATTACCATTTTATTTTCTTAAGAGGGGCGTGCCCTTCGCTACTTAGGATCCGCCAATCCTTACTTGACGAACGCTCTAAACTTCAAATTTAATATAATAAGCTCATATTGTGACTCTGCTTAAATAGTAGCACATCTGACAAATGTTTGAAAAAAAAATTGATTTATTTTTAATTGAAAATGTTGCAAAGAGTACCTTACACTGGTTACACTGTAGTTACGCATTCTCCAAATATCCTCCAGCAGACAGTCCTAAAGTTAATAAGGTTGGTTTGAGTACAAAGCAACAGTCAACACAGCAACCACGGTACGACCCATGAAATACGTGAAATAAAAATAATTTTTTTTCAGATGTGCTAATATTTAAGCTAAGCAGTGATATCTAATTCAAATTATGCCGATTTGATCATACGGAAATTAGTTCCGGGGTTCTACTAAATCGTTAAACACCTCCTGCTTCCTATCCTTCAAAAAATCCTTAATAATCTTTATTATTTCATATAATTATCCATAAAGACCTCAATATTTCATTAATTACACATGCTAATTTGGCACGAATTTGATATTTACAAAACCTCCTACTCACTCAATCTCGCTATAATTTTTTAGCTCACAAATCTTCATCCCAATCTATTCCCAATAACCCCTTGAGGCGTCTGGAATGAAGATGCCACGGGATTTCCTACCTTAAAGAAGTCATCAGCAAGTAGGTCTTTCACAAGCTATTATCATATTTTATATTCTTTTAACATATTTATTTATGCATTATTTTATATGTCAAAGGTTTTGTATGTAAACAGTTATTGATTTAGTTGATCAGTTAACAAATGAAAATGCTGCTCCATTAGGCGTATAGTTATAACAGCTGGTCCCAGCTCTTTTCTCTGAAAGTGGAAACTTCAATAGGTTGGATCATTCAATAGATTTAGTATATGATCCCATGAGGAGAATAAAGGCAGTTATCTCACCCCAATTTTTTATTACTTTAATGAAAACTATGTATAATTACTAGTCAAAACTGATGAGTCTGCCAAATATAGGTAGGGGAAATAAAAAATGCCGACTGTTTCAAAACGATAAAACAAAAGGAAATTTTCATTCGGAGCTCTATATCTTAAAAAGTAGGAACAACACAAGAAAACCTAAGAGAACGCCATTTAAAGAAGAGTAAATTTGCTAAAATGTGAGCTCTAATAGAGTTATTTACGTTAAATAGTTTTCGAGATATGGCTTTTTAAAAAGCAACATTTCATAAAAATATAGTTGTATGGGACGTACTGAAAGATCAGTAGTTAGTGAATTTATTTTAAAAAAATAATATCTCAAAAACCATCTGACGTACAGATGACTATTAGCACTTAAATGAAAGCTAGTTTAATGAGCTATAATGTAGTTTATTTTGTTTATCTTCGTAGGAGTAATAGTTTACATGAAATTTGCTAAACTAAATTGATTTATAGTTGTTAGGACAAATTTTCATTTGCCAAATTCATATTTATATGTGAATATCATAAAAACTATTACCTCTACGAAGATATGACACTTATAAAGTACTTTATAGTAAGTTAAATTTCCTTTATTTTGAATGTTGGCAGACATATGTGCGTCTTATGGATCTACAGATATATTTTTTCAAATATCCAACATTTTATACTAACAACCAAAAATTGACATTTTGTGAGTTTATTTTGTGAAATATCATAAAAACTACTACTCCTACAAAGATAAACATAATTAAATATTTTGTAGCAAATTTAAGTAGCTTTAATTTGAGCGCTGGCTCTATTAAGATATCTGTATGTCCAATAGTTTCTGAAATGAAGTTTTTCATAAATCAAACTAATTGTCCGAACAACTATAAACCAATTTATTTTAGCAAATATGAAAACTACGAAGGTAAAGGTCATAAACTTTTTTATAGTCCATTAAATTAGCTTTAATTTGAGTGCTAATAGACATCTGTACGTCACATAGTTTCTGAGATATAGAATTCTCAAAGTAAATTAACTAATTAATCTTTCAGTAGATTTTTAAGAAATTCTGCTTTTTAAAAAGCTATATCTCGAGAACTATTGGACGTAAATAGCTCTTTTAGGGCTAATATTTCAGCAAATTTACTCTTCTTTAAATAATGTTCTCTTAGGTTTTCCAGTGTTTGTAGTTTTTAAGATATAGAGCTCCGAATGAAAAATTAGTGTTTTTTTAAGGTTTTGAAAAAGCTGCCATTTTTTATTCCCCCTACCTATACTTGGCAAACTCATCAATTTTGACTAGTAATTATAAATAGTTTTCATTTAAGTAATCGAAAATTGGGGTGAGATAACTGTCTTTTTTTCTTCCCTGCTCTTGTACCAGTTGGAGGAAAACCTGGATGTCAAACGTGGTACCAATTAATTTCTGTTACTACTGTCGCATAAGAAACCTCTCAGGGGTTGGATAGTTACTTTTTATTTTTACTTAATTTTTAACATTAAAAATATGATTGTAGCTAGGTGTACATTTAAAAATAACCTGAAAGTTTGTTATCAACTTTCTACAATTACATTACTGATGGAGTCCCTAGAAAGCAACATTGAGATAAATGTTATGTACACCCCACTCAAGTTTTATTAGCTTATTTCAATTTTTAAAAACGTCATATGTAGCAACTTCTAAAAAAAATCAATGCTTCGATTTTCTCCTTCTTTGTTTTTATACATTTAGTTGTAATGTCGATAAAACACCATATCTTAATTATTCAATAATTACACTGTCACATACACATTGAACATAACTTTAAACTTTTTAAAAATTCCTCTATGAATGTTATATTATATTTGTGGAATATTATGTTGTATCTGAAACAAAGAAGAAACGCGATATAGTAGGAGTAAAACAAAAACTGTTGAAATTAGCGACATTTTTTAATGTAACGAGTACGATATTTCGTACTTAATATAGTATCAATTTATTAGAAGCATTTTTGCAAAATAGAATCCTACAGAAACTAAGTCATAACTTACAGAAAACAGGTCCATAGATAAAAAAAAAAAATATTTGCAATGGGGAATTTGAAAGAAAAGTTCTTCTTGGTTCAACAAAAAGTAGCTTTATTCATTCAAATTATTTACTTGAACGTGTTGACGACGAAATTAACAATTTGATTTATTTTTGACACAGTCGTTATTGAGCGACCTCCTTCATTGAAGTTAGAAATTGTTAATCTGGAAGTGAGTCATCGGTTCAAAGTGAGTCGAGTGAATATTGCAACAAGTTACGGAGCCTGGTGAAAGGTAATGGGCGTATTTCCTTACTACTTTTTAAAAACTAACAATTTTTATTGTAATTGCCTAATTATAAGAGAAGAATGGATACGTTTAAAAATTTTAAATGATTCTTAAAGCCAGAGAAATAATTTTGGTATTAGAATTGATATGTGATAAAAAATATCTTGAAATAGACTTATAATCAAATAAAAGAAAAATTATGATGTTCTAAGTCACAATGTGTAAATAATACAAGACTTAACAAAATTAATTTAGGGGACTTTCTGTTAATCTGATTTGTTCTGAAGATATCAATTGCTAAAAACCACTGAGTTTAATTTTTTTGTTACGATGAACGGTGGGAAAAAAAACTTAAAGAACACAATCATCTTAGAATTTAATATCCCGTAAAACTCCGTCAACATAATTTGAGCTTTCTTTATTTGCCCAGTTAGGATGATCCTACAATAAATTAATCTCTTAATTATTACGATGGATTCTTATGGAAAACTTAATTAGACAATATTTTTGTACTCTAGGTTCGATGTTCATCACCTTTTTCACGCAAATCATCAAAAACCGTAAAAATATGTTTGAGGTTTATGATAATTTACTCCATTAAGATGCAGTGGATCAAAAAAGTGCCCGATATGAATACATCTTAAAATCTGATTTACTATCAGAATCCGTAAAATAATTACGCATGTTGTAGAAAATTCCAGAATAAGGGGCGCTGGAGAAGAATTGGTAGGCTAGAAAATTAATAACTATCACATATAGACCAAAAGCCACTGTTATGATTCAGCGAAAATAAAAAATAAAATAAAACATTATCGATATTCGAGGGATGAACCGAAACACCCTGTATACATTTAATTATAATTATTCTGTATATATTTATAACTACTTTAACCAACTTATACGTTTTTTCCTAGATATTTTTTTGATCATTAATCAGGTAACCTTTATATTTTTATTCTCAAAAATATTATTTTTTTTTTCAAAAATATTTGTTTAAGTGATTAAATACAGAAATTGGAGTTGTACTAATGGGTAAATTCTTCACATGTCTGTATCATACAATTGTAATATAAGTTCCATTCCATTTACTTATATATATTTTATACAGTTGTAAATATCAATAAATAAGTTTTAAAAAATACAGCATCATAACCCTGTCAACAATCGCTTCCAACAATCCAGCAACTCCAAAAAACAGCCTATTATTAAATGCCCAGAAGTAACTCGTCGAGTTCAGGCGCCTCAAGCTTCCCATCCCCTCCCTCTGACATCCCACCCTCAGCCTCAGTCCTCTGTTTCTCTCCCTCAGACTTCACTATATCAGTCTCTAAGCTCCTATCCACAGACTAAACCACCTACAAATGACTTTCCTTCCAAAAATTTGAAAATTCCTACACAGGTCAATCCTAAACTTCCTCCCCTATCCCAAACTTCCTCTTCGGTCAATCTTTTCCCCGAACCTCCAGTAACCGAGGTTCCGATCCAACAACCCCAAAGAAGAGTTCTATGCCTACTTAGACCAACATACAATCATGTCCATGATCAAACCTTCAATTACCAAAACAGCCAAAATGCACCTGAAATAACACCTATTCTTTCCTCCTTTTTTCGTGATCTTCAAGACACAATCAAGTCTCTTGTCTCACTCCTAACCAGACTCCTTAATGAAATCCCGTTCAATTTACCTAGATGAACAAAAGCACCTTAAATATACTTTTATGGAATGCAAATGGACAACATAACCACCGAGACGAACTTGACATATTCCTCCATGAACATTTCATCGACATAGCACTACTGACCGAAACACATTTCACAAAGCATTCTTACTTCTACAAACGCGACTACATTACATGTATAACAGATCACCCTGACAACACATCCCACGCAGGGTTTTGTATCCTTATTCATAAATCTTTACCTCACTCCCTTATTCCTCCCATTCCGTCTGATATTATTCAATCAACATCCGTCAGCTAATCCTCTCGCCCGTTTAACGTTACACTTTCAGCTGTATATTGTTCTCCAGGTAATTCCCTTTCCTATAGCCATCTTAACTCCTTATACCGGTCCCTTGGTCCGCGATTTATTGCTGGAGGAGATTACAAAGCCAAAGATCAACGGTGGAAATGCAGAACGTCCAATACTCGTGGTAGGACTATTCCCGAGTCACAACATCCAATAGTTACTCCAGCCTCTCTCCTAAAAATCCTACTTATTGGCCTACATCCCTTAAAAAACGTCCCGATATCCCTGATATATTTGTTACTTCCCAAATACCCACCTCACAATCCAGAATTCAATCTTCAGATGACCTCTCTTCAGATCATTGCCCGATTCTACTTCACATCCATTCAAATCCTATTCCTAGACCCTCTCCCCCTTCAATGGTTACAGGGCAGGTAAACTGGAAAAATTTTCGGACTGATCTAGA
>NW_027109163.1:49328-56701 GCF_000696795.3 Halyomorpha halys
CTTTATACGGTTTATACAGCTGACATCCCAACCCACCCTAACACAGTCCTAACAACATACGCTGATGACACATGTATACTGTCTGTAAACATTGAGTCGTAATGCATCACAAACATTACAGACACACATAACATCTATTGAAGAGTGGAGTCAAAACTGGAGAATCAAAATAAATCCTGACAAATCCCATCAGATCACCTTTACTCTCCGTCGTAAACCTCTACCGTCCTGTCCTGTCCTACAGTATCCTTTCTAAATACTCCACTAACGCCTGTTGAACAGATACGATACTTAGGACTCCATCTTGACAAGAGACTTACTTGGAATCCACACACAAGACAGAAACTGCTCGTAGATTCCGATTGCTACAACACTTACTTGACAAACGCTACAAACTCCAAAAAATTAGTATACACTTCGATAATCAGACCAATTTGGACTTATGGAATTGAGCTCTGGGGCTCCACCAAACCAACAAATTCCTCCCACATCCAATCCTTACAATCCAAAATCCTACATAAAATCCTTGATGCTCCTCATTACGTTACGAATAAACTCATTCACAAAGACCTTAACATCCCATTCGTTGCAGAACTGACCCAAAACAGATATGCGTCTTTTCATTCCAAACTCCTTAACCATCCTAACCCATTAATTCTTAATCTTTCATCCTTCTCAAGCTGTCAAAAGTTTCTAGATATTCCTTCCTATGAAGATGGAAATTGCTGACGTGCCTTGATTTAGCCCAGCACTTCATGTAGGTCTAGAAAAATAAAAAAAAAAGGTAAAAGAAAAGTAGAAATATTCCTGGGCTTCACCAGGGTTAAAAATATACAAAAAACAACTAAGAACATTACAACAATAAGGTAGGAAGGAAGACATAAAATAGTATCAGTATAAAATAAACTTGAATAAACAAAGATGAGAATAAAAAATTACTTAACAATGGTAAGAATAAAAATTACATAAAATATACCGTTAAAAAGTACAGCAGATGTACAAATAAAAAAACAGAAAAGTAGATGTGGGAACAAAAAATTTAAACACACTAACAGACGGAAAATGACATTAAATAGTTATAAGCCATTTGTTCTTTTTTGACCGCAACCCTGACCATTTTCTTATATAAAAATAAGTATTTGTTCATTTATCAATTGTCAACCATTAAAATTATCTAGAGTTACTATCATAAATTTTAGATATAATGTATACAAAATTTAGTATATAATAAATACAGATTCAGAAACTGGTTAAAAAAAAAATTAATATTAATATCAGAAAAATTCTGGAGAACAAACAAGTTATAAGTTCACCAAGATAATAGGGGTATCTCCAAACTCCCTTGTCCTTACAGCACTTCTTTGTTTCCTATGGAAGGGAAGGTACTTCTGATCACTTTCATCTGTAGTGAGTCGATGTGATGGTGTGTTGATGTTTTTATTCTATCAATGTACTTGGTATGTCTTCAACAGAGACATTACAAAAGAAATCCTGGATGGAAACTCAAAAGTCATAGTCAATAATGGGTCGTAGTACAATGGAAAAATTAAAGAAAAACAAATTTAAATATCAAGGAAGAAACTGCTCGTAGATTCAGATTGCTACAACACTTACTTGACAAACGCTCTAAACTGCCCATTCACTACAAAAAATTAGTATACATTACGATAATCAGACCAATTTGGACATACGGAATTCAGCTCTGGGGCTCCAGCAAATTCCTCCCGCATCCAATCCTTACAATCCACAATCCTACATACAATTCTTGATGCTCCTTATTACATTACAAATAAACTCATTCACAAAGACCTTATCATCCCACTCGTTGCAGAATTGGCCCAAAACAGATATGCGTCTTTTCATTCCAAATTCCTTAACCATTCTAACCTATTAATTCTTAATCTTTCATCCTTAACAATCTTTGATAATCCTCTGAGGCGTCTGAAAATAAGATGGTCACGGGACCTTCTAATTTAAATTAATGTTTGAAGTACCACCAATGGGTGGTTCCTTCCCAAGATTTTCAAGTGTATATGAAACATACAACATATTTACTTATTGTATTATTTTGTAGTTGTAAATTACATTGAATAAATAAATAAAAATACGGAAAATAATATACTTAAATCTACGGTCTGATTCTTACGCAAGCACCATCTAATTTTATATAAGATGTAAATGAGGATATTTTTTTTATTCTAAGAACTCCTTCGCTAGCCCTCCTGAGCGGTGACGTTATTTATATGATTTATAGACGACAGGCAAATAGATGATTTATAGAAGACAGGCAAAATCTAAATTTCTACAAAATTTTGAGGTGGCGACTACTGACTACTTATCTACTTGGGTACTACTTTCACTTATCTGTTGCGAGTGTTGACACTTGGCAAAAATAATTTCATTTCTATTCAAATTTATAAAATATAAAATGCTTGTAAGTAATATGTATAATTGTATTGTTAATAAATAAATATAGGAGGTTGGAAAAAAAGGTAGAGGATGCTATTAGTGAGTTTCCGACCCTCACCATCCACAACGAACTGCTGGGGTAGCCTGCTTTTCTTGCCCTTCTGGAAGGAAATGACAATGGCATCAGTCTTCGACGGATTAACCTTGATGTGCCGTCTTCTTCAGAGCAGCTACGATGGTGGCAGAAGCAGTTTGTGCATAGCGTAGGGCCAGTTCAGCTCTCATGCTGGAAGCATAGACACCGATGCCGTCGGCATAGGCTGCTACCACTGCATGTCGGTGCTCGATGGCGACTACTGACTACTTATCTACTTGGGTACTACTTTCACTTATCTGTTGCGAGTGTTGACACTTGGCAAAAATAATTTCATTTCTACTCAAATTTATAAAATGTTAAATATTTTTATATAAACATTTTATCGAAAAAATCTTAATTTCTGTACCCAAAAGGTATTAAATTTAAATTTTAGTAACTCTTTGAATTAAATATTTTACAATAAATTTAGCAGGATATTACTTAATGTTAAATTCACAAAAACGTATTAACAGCTGAAGACCAGTTTGCTACATCGCAGCCAGCTTATCTCTAAAGCTGTCAAGTAAGCATACAAACAAAATAACATAATATTGACCAGCAAAGCAACTAAGCTATGTCTAGATCTAACTGTTCCATATTTTAACAGTTTGAGAAATTTATTTTTTTCATTAAAAAAATGTTTATACCAGAATATCAAAAGGAGAGAAGATTTCTCCCAATATCAGTACAATTGCATTTGACAAACAGGTTTTTTGAAATAAATCCTTTCACCTGAACAAAAAGTATTATGAAAAAAGTAAACAGAAAAACGGTTTAAACGATTTCTGAATGCCACGCCTCTAATTCCCCTTTACCAATTAATTAAAGGTAATAGGTTATAAAAACTTTTATTCCAACAAAAACTGGATGAAAATATTTTCCATCAGAACCCTTTCCTTGGATCGGTAGAATTTCCGGTAATTTTCTGCTTACGGAAAAGAGAGGCCTTGATGCTTTTATAATTGTTATACTTCTACTTAAATAGCTGCTTACAATTGCTTATACGGTCAGTCAAGATAGCATATTAATAACCAGGCGCATGTCTTAAAGTAACTAAAGAATAAGTACAGTTACTAAGTTACCACAGAATGTCTCGTGAAATGAAAACTAATCTCGTGAAATACAATAAACAAAATTAATTATTAAAAAAATTATTAGGTAAAATTTAAAACTTTTTCCTTTTTAACTGTTTAACTAATATCTCTTACTACATATCTGCTATAATATCAAAGAATTTTAAAATATTTAGTTATCAGATAATCTTATTAGGAGAGACATACACTAAGTTTCTAGTATATAGTTAGGATCAAACATTTGGCTGTAGTAGGACATTTTATAATAATTATAATTAATTTATTAAATATATTGTGTTAGTAGGAATTATTGTTTTTAGTTTGTAAATTTAATGAATGATAGATTTCTCGAATGGACTGATAGCAAATTGTGAAAGATCTTCAATGATATAAAAAGTATTATATCAACAGATAAATATAAAAAGTGTTATCAGCACTTACATTGTAGATACTTCTAAAATAGTTTATGATAAGAATTAGGAAATACTATAAAGTTTCCGTATTTGTGATATCCCGCGGCTTACCTAAAGAATTTTATTTTCTTAAATTTGAAAAAAAAAAAACATTTCTCATTTAGTATTTCTACGATCTGCACAAATAATGATTTGATTTTATTTGAATAGGAGCTAAAAATAAATAGATGAACTTATTAATTAATATTAGGCTAAAATCAAAATTAGAGTAAACATGTATGTATACATCAAGGCTCAGTTTTCCATCAGTTCAGATTTACTTAGGTGGGCGTATGTCGTCAAAAAGTGATGAGGTTTTCATTCTGTTGATATTGACAGGTTATAAAAAATAACTATGATTAAATTGCCACAGATAATTTTTTTCATTATTAACAGTTCATTAATAAACATTTTACCCATTAAAATTTAGTTATAATTTTAATTATTACTATTTTTCCCCATTACTAGGCAGCCATTAACAGGTAGTCACGTGTTTGGAAACATGCTCACGTAAATCCGGCATATTTACGCTGTTTTTAGAATGGTGACAACTAATCATTTAGTTGAGGAATCCCTTAATTTAGTGACTCCAGGGATTTTCCTTGTTTGGGGCCAGGTTGAAAATTTCTGTGTCAATTGATTTGGTTTTAGAGAGTCGCTTTTGTGTTTCTCAACTTTTTTCTCCAATCCAGCTATTTGTTTTGCGATAACTAAGGTACTCAATAGGTACATATCTTTAAATCACAAGATCAAATTTTATCCGATGAACATCCTGAACTGTTTTTGTTTTTTTCTGAAAATTTAGTCTCTGTAAAAGGAGATATTACTGATTCAACCATCATGAACTCTGGCAGCATGAACTCAACTCAACTTGAGTGTTTGGTTTCGATGGTTTACAACTTGGTTGGTTATAATTAGCTTTTTAGTGAAATACATTGAATTTTAGAAAGCCATAGCTGTAGTTTATAGCTAGAATACTAGGGTTATGCGTCTTTCGTACATGACCTGTAACTCCAAACGGAGTAAATTTTTTTTATACGTATAAATAGTACCAGATTATGGCTTATATTACTTTTTTCTTGTTTTCCGCTTTTTTAGCTATTAATTAGTATAAATATTTAAAATTACAATCTCATAATATCTTGAAGCTCTTAGTATTGAGCCTACCTATTTCAGATCTAATATATTTTTGTAATGCTGGGTATTACGGATCTCTCCACAACAGTCTTGATAGGTTTGCTCCAACCTAAGCTTGAAATATCATCTACTTAATAATTCTTCCTAAACATGCAGTGTTTAGGTTTTAGAAAAAACGTTCTGCTAACACGCCCTACAATTAAATGATAGTCAAGATTCGTGTTTAAACAAGCTTGATATTAATAGGTAAGTCAGCTTATTTCATGGTGACTCCTTGACTTGATAAAAACGAATTATACAAGAGTTTCAAGGAGTAACAACTGGAACTTAACTAAATTTATAAAATATTTTTGTGAAATTATGTTTAATAAGCTGTATCTTTTATTTTTCAGGACTGTTCCAACAACCACTTCTGACTGTCCTGACCTATACGGAGCATGCGTAGTACGTATTTTACCTTTCCAAATCCTGTACCGCGTATGCTCCTTACAGTTATGGATAGTCAGATGTGGTTGTTGGAACAGACTTTTCATTTCATTACATAAACCCAAGGATTAGCATTCCTCCATGTAACTGTTCGATTTAGACTTGTTTTTTTTTGTTGAAAAGTGAACAAAATCATCAATATGATTCAGAAAACACTACAAAAAAATTGTGCTTTTTAGGGTCTTAATATTTTTTCTTCACCACTATTTTTAAACCTGAAACAATTAAATCACTTTCCATCTGTTTTTCAAATAGAAATAGATGAAAAATAGGACATTGGTGATAGAGCTTTGCTCTTCGCGCTATTATTGTTTTTTCATATTTTCTGGTTAAACCATTATTATTTGATTACATAATAAAATTTTATTCATTTTCTAAAACAAAACAAACTCGCGTATAAAAGATAATTTGCTCACATGAACTAACATTTTGGAACATGAACTAGTATAAAATAATATTTAAATAAATAAAAACAAAAACTATAAAAGTGTTGGTTTAGTATTTCTTTAAAGACCTTAGGGATAACGAGGTAGCAGGATTCTATTAAGGCTGATTATCGGTTTTGACAGATAACGTCGGATGGATGGGAAGCAAATCAAGCTATTTGTAGCCGAGGGAGTAAAGGCGCCTTTCCATGATAATATTGAATAGCAAATGCCGACACTGAACTTTCAGGTTCGCTAAAGTTATTATTATTATTATATTAGAGGTATTGTTAAGTAGGTAAAATATTAGAACCTCATACTTAGTAGTAGTCACAATTAAATATTTTAAGGAATTCGGAAAAAGGGAGAAAAACACAAGTCAAATATTTTAAATAATTCGTGAAAAGGAGGGATACAGTATGTGGACTTCCTACCTCGGGAGTGCATGGGCTACTGAGACAAGAGTTAAAGGCTCGACGGCTAGCGGTGATCGAGCCCACGTCACACCCCCCGCGAGTCAATGGACGGGCTGTGACGTAGTGGGTGACGTCACGGGCATCCCCTGTTCACGTGAACAGCAGGAGGACTACCACGACCCGAGTGCGTGATCAGCTCTGGTTGGCCGCCTCCGGCCGAGCCCACTTCATTCTGCTCACTGCCTCTATACCTTCAGTAACATACTTCTTTCCTCCGTTGTCACTTCTTCGCCACATCGGCTCCAGACCAGTAAATCAAAGGTGAGTCCGTCTTTATGAATTCTGATCCTATTCTAGCTTTGCTGATTTTAGCCAAACTCTGCTAAACTAAAACTGCATCAATATCCAAATAATCTACTGATCTATATCCATCATCTATGGCCATAACAATAATAGATTTCCTGCCTGAAATCCCCTAACATTAACCATATATATTCCAAAACAAAAGTTCCACACTTTTCCATTTTAAAACAACGAATTTAGACAATAATAAACAAACAAGATATGCGTTCCACATTAAAATAATCGTGATTTGTTAAAATTTAAAATAGAACACTTTCCGAATGGACTAGGAAGTGATCAAGTCCTCAAACTATCTAATAATAGAAATATTAAACATTTCCTTCCAAAACTACCACCAGTTGTAATAATATATATGGTGGGCGTATGTCGTCAAAAAGTGATGGTTTTCATTCTGTTGATATTGACAGGTTATAAAAAATAACTATGATTAAATTGCCACAGATAATTTTTTTAATTATTAACAGTTCATTAATAAA
>NW_027109163.1:56751-63922 GCF_000696795.3 Halyomorpha halys
AGAAGCCTTTTTATGTTGTGTTTATGTGAGTTTAATACGACTGTTGTTTATACCAAAGTTATTTAAGCATTCCTAGTCTAGGAATACATCTGTTAAATGTATATACTTTATAACAACATCTTTTCTTAATTGTAAAAATATATATATATATATATATATATATATTTTAACCATATATTTGTCATTCAGATTTTATTGAGAGAAAGTTTTGAAACACCTAGAATTAAAATTTTATTTAAATATTTTGTAATCCAAATGACACTCCCTTCAGAAGCGGACCCCCTCCATCCCAGGGCTAGTTTCGAATTATCAACTTTTTCTATAAAATAACTGGGCCAATAAAATTTTAAAAATGTAATTAATAAAAGTATTATTTTAATATATCAATAAAAAAAAATTAATTACATAGAAACAAAATAATAAATTCATCTTAAACAATAAATCAATGTTTTTAAATTATTTATAAATAATTATTTATAGTAAAATAAATATACCTTTTCCTGAAAAAATGATATATAAAAAATAAATAAAATACTATCTTAAATATCAATAAACCAATATTAAAAAAATAATGACTTTCTTAAAAAGGAAATTATTGGTTATTATAAAAATGATGTTTTTTTATATTATTAAAACATTTGAAATTCAATGAATAAAAATATTTTAAATATCAACACACCAGTAGTTATAAAAAAAAATTTACTTTCTTAAAAATGAAATGATAAATTATTATCAAAAAACTAATGTTTTTAAAATTATAAAAAAAAAACATTTTTTGAAATTATTATTATTGTAAGAAATTATAATTCCCGATCAAATTGAATGCAAGTCCAGTTGAATAAAATGTAAACGACAGGTGTACAGGAGTTGTTTTGATTTCCAAATCGAATACCAAATATGACCCAATAACAAAACTGATAACATGATAAAAATACCCTGCCCACGAGAAGGAAGGTGGTATATCACGTGATAGCATCGTGTTTACAATAGTAGTGTAGTCACCTCTACTATTTTGGACGTCCTTGTATAGTTTTAACAGCTTCCTCAGCCAAGCCTCCTGGGCGCTTTGTGTACTCTTCTGTTTTCATAAGGTCCAATCGGAAACTCCTAAAGAGAGATGCTACCTGGATCTTGTCTTTAAATTGCGAACCTTTGAATCAGTTTGTCCTTGAGGATACCTCAAGCACTTCGCTGGTGTATTTCCTCCAATACGTCACGAGAATACATAAACAATGATAAAACCGAGTCTGATGTCAAAATTCCCGATAAAACAGCTAATTTTAATACTGAAAAGTTTTAATATTTTATGTTGTAATAAACATATTTTAACTTAACAACGTATAGTTTTTTATTTTATTATTTTTTCATGGTGGATAAATTTATTTTGAACTTTTAATTTTATATATAAAAAAAATTATAACAGGTGTGTGATTCATAACAAGCTAACTGAAAAAATTTGAAAACCAGTAAAATTTTTCTAATATTTTTTTTAATTAATGGGTCACTTAAAATATTACTAATAACATCGCCAGAACAATAATATTGATTATAAAATTTGACTAAATTATAAAAATTTTAATTATTTGTTTACAGATGTACAACTGTGGGTTCGATGCAGAGGCAGTTGCCAGTAAACTCAGAGAGTTCGGTGCTGCTAAAAGAAAATATACAGAAATCGGAGGTGCTTTACTTACTCCGCAGCCCTCAGACTCAGAAGGGGAAGATCATGAAATTCCCGAGAAAAAACCATTCATCAATGAGGACCTAGCTAGGGTAAGTGTCTTAAAACTATTCAATAATAAAAATAATGAGTAAAAGCAATATACCTAAATATATAACTTTTAAAGTGCAGGGAAGTTTTTAAACTGTGTATGTTTTGGTTCCCACTGTCTATCTAATTATAGTAATGTAATATTTTTTTTTTCAGACTATTCTGAACAGCACTCCTCCAAGAACACCTAGCCCACCACAACCAGTCACATGTATTCAAGTTTCTGTCATTATGCACGTTGATAAGGAAGGTGTTTGCAGAAAGGAACCACCTGTGTGCCATGAGCCAAGACCAAATTTTGTTCCATCTCAGAGCATGCTGAAATCATTGAAGTACAAAATGAACTGTAGGAAGCAAGAAGAGATTGTCAAGAATTGCAAAGATACTTCAAGAGAGGAAAATGTTTTAAAGGAAAAGCCAATTCTGCCAAAACCAGTTCTTCAAGAGGCCATGTTGTTAACAGGTGGAAAACTGATTCCTATACAGTCTGCATGTCCACTCGTACTTGTCACTGCCCCAGAGACTGATACAAGAAGGCGTATTTTCCAATGTGATCATGAAGGTTGTGGCAAGAATTATTTCAAGTCCTCACACCTCAAAGCACACATGAGATCTCATACTGGTTAGTATTTGTATTATACATTAAATATAGGTAGATTATTATTCAGTGTCAGTCAAATATTTTTGACTTATTTATATACTGTAATACAATGCTACATAACTTATAAAAATATTAAGAATAAAATGAGGCTAGCAAAATCATAATTTATATTATATTTAAAAAATAAATAAATTCTTAATGTTCGTAATGATTAGACTTGCTATAAAATTATTTAAGCTTCTTAAAATTTCATGTAATTTGGATGATATATTAAGTTACTCACACTAATATTCTGCAATTTCTTTTCAAAATTGATTTAAATAAAAATATTTGTTACATTATGAGGGCAAAAGAATCAGTTAAAAAAAAAGTTATAATATTATCATAAAGGTCTAACTATATAGAAATTTTCATTTATTTTTTCTATTTATTACAGGTGAAAAACCTTTCCTCTGTCCCTGGAAAGACTGCGAGAGACGTTTCTCAAGGTCTGATGAACTCTCAAGGCACAAAAGGACTCACACTGGAGAGAAAAAATTTGCTTGCAGTTCATGCGGACAGAGATTTATGAGATCTGATCATTTGGCAAAACATGTCAAGAGGCACGCAAGGGGGACTCAACCACTTGCCCCAGTCTTAGTCATACCAACTTCCTTCCGGGCTTGATCTCAATCAGACAATCTGAACCATTGTACCTGAACATGCCTGTTACCTCATCAGACGTCTTAACTTTTTTTTTTCTTTCCTTTTAAATCAGATGAAGAGGCAATTCATAAGTGAATATATATTACTTTTTTTTCCATTATCATCTACACTTTCTAAGTATAAATAATTTCAATTACTACTTAAACTGATCGGTTAACTAAAAAAAATATTTTTACTAAGGTTGGTTTTATTTATTTGAATTATGTTTAGCTTTATACTATTTTTTTTATACATTATGTTGTACATGAAAAAAAATCTGTCAAACATATTGGGCAAATGTAAATATTTAAAAAAAACAATTATTCTGTTAACAAAAATATCCATTTGGTTTTTGTTATAATTTCATTGCATTATCGTGTTTATTGCATCATTAACTGTCTCTTTCAATTAAATTAATCCTGAGGTAATAGGATATATATATATATATGATATATAGGTGTGTGATATTTATAATAATATAAGTTTCATAAGTCATTATTTTAAGAAGCCTTTTTATGTTGTGTTTATGTGAGTTTAATACGACTGTTGTTTATACCAAAGTTATTTAAGCATTCCTAGTCTAGGAATACATCTGTTAAATGTATATACTTTATAACAACATCTTTTCTTAATTGTAAATATATATAAAATGTACATATACTTTTTCTATTTATTTAATGTTTTTGTAAACAAAATACAAATTATTAAGTTCATTATTTACTTTTTTTTTTTAATTATGATGAATCTTCTCCCTATAAATAGAATACTATAAAAACTGAAAATCAGTTTAGATAATTCAAGATAAAGGCAAGGTTACTATGATAATTACAAATTATGACTAGGCCACTTAATATAGGTCATGAATTTAATCCCAATTTAAGCAAATATATTTTTTATTTTCATTGGAAAGTAAAAAAATAATGACATCAATTAAAATAAATATAATTTTAATCTCATAAGAGCACAGCTACTATAACTGTTATTAATTACCTAGTTATGATTGAATTCTGATAAACTTTTAAAATCAACAATAATTCCTTAAACATTTTTTTTTCAAGAATATGTTAAATCCTCCAAAGTATTTAAGTAATCACAAAAACTCAATGGAACAACAAACTTTGTTAACACAACCGACCACAGATAGAGCTGCTAGCCTTTTTTTTTTTAATGAATCGTCCTTGAATGTATTATCAAGCGGGAGAATTTTTTACTACAGAAATCTTGATAGACAAAGAATAGAAATCTGTGTCATAAAATTAATAATTAAAACATCACTATTTTTTTTTTTTTTTAGTAAAATGAAATATATTTACCCATTCATATTTTTACTTTTATATTATTATCTTACAGAAAAATGTAAGAATGGAAGTTTCTTTTATGCTTAGTATATTTGATAATGTAATACAATTATTAAAATAGTTTTTTGTCTAAGAACGTGTAAAATTCATTCATAGAACGTCATAGAAATGTCATTTAAGGGAGTTCTATATTTTCTAGATCATTTCCTTTGTGAGTTAGGTTGTGTTTATTATCTTTTAGTGAATTGTTGTTAAGATTTATTGTTCTTTTAATTTAAATGTCATTGTTTGAAAACTTTATTTAAACTTAGATCAAGAATTAATTTATGTATTAAGATAATGTGGTGAAGAAAAACTTTTAAAATATTAACTTACACTCTTTGACCTCTCAACGTTTCCGAGTGCGTTTCCCATCTTCAGGTATTATATGGTAATTTTGTTCGTTTCATTCCAGAAATTTTGTTATCTATAAGTTTCTTATTAAAAGGTTTCATAACACCCAACAAAACAAAGTCTAAATGGATAACATTGAACATAAGGAATTATTTTATTATTTTTTTTTTTAATAATTTATTTATTGTTATTTACAACTGTATACACATACATACAACAAGTAAATTTCCTGTAGGTGACATAGTGACATGATACAAACATGCGGAGAATTTACCCACTGATAGAACTCCAATAACATTTCTAGTGGAGAAGATTTCGAGGCCATCTTCTTTTCAGACGCCTAGAAGGATTATTAGGTAATGAAGGAGAAGCCAGGTTAGAAACAAGTGGATTTGGGTGGTTGAGAAGTTTATTATGGAAGGAACGGTATCTGGTTCTGGCCAAATCGGCAACGTATGGAACATTGAGGTCCTGATGGAAGACTTGATTTGTGACAAAGTAAGGAGCATTGAGGATTTTACGAAGGATTTTGGACTATAAGGATTGGATTCTGGAGGAATTTGATGGTTTAGTGGAGCCCCAAAGCTCAACTCCGTATGTCCAGATAGGCCTTATAATAGTCATGTAGATCAGTCTTTTGTAATGGCTTGGCAATTTAGACCGTTTGTCTAGTTAATGTTGCAATAGTCGGAATCTACGAGCAGTTTCTTGTCTTTTTAGTCTTGTATGAGGATTCCATGTCAGTCGTTTGTCGAGACGTAGTCCTCAGTAACGGATCTGTTCGACAGGAATAAGTGGGGTATTATTAAAGGATACTGTAGGGAAAGAGGTCATGGGTTTACGTCGAAGAGTAAATGTGATTTGGTGGGATTTATTGGAATTTATTATAATCCTCCAGTTTTGGCACCATTCTTCAAGGGTGGTGATGTGAGGGTTTGGGATACGATGTAAGGATCATTGTTCACTGACAATAGACATGTGTCATCGGCATACGTGGTGAGGACAGTGTTAGGATGGGTTGGAATGTCAGCTGTAAAAACTGTATACAGGATAGAACCAAGGATACTACCCTGAGGTATACCAGCAGACTGAGGAAACAGGAATAGGATTGGATAGGAATAGGTTGGAATCAAGGATAGGATACAGGCGTCTTAAGATGAGTTTCTTAAAAGGAATTATAATACGAGAAGATGGGGTCAATTCCCCAAAACGTTGTGAAGGTAAATAAAATGTTGAATAATATTCTAAAGGAAGTTTTTCACCTTTTTACTTTAATACATAAATAATAAATAATTTACTAGAAGCATAATTCAAGAATTAAGTTTTGAGGTGAGAACTTTATAGGTATTTAGTATCTTTAGAAGTTCCCTTTGTTCAATATTTAACAATGTGTAATTAAATAACCTTAAACATCTACACATTCTATTTCATTAATCTTCCAAATTTGCTTCTTATCACTTACTAAAACATAAAATTACAGTTTTTGTAATGTGGGAATTGTAGTAATAAACAAGAGGAAAAGGATAAACCAACTTCTTCATTGAGTTAAATCTCATTTTTCTTCATATTTTTAATATAATAAAATTACCTCAGATCCATGAACTTTAGTAGGCTTGTTTTAGTAAAATGGTGGTATCAATATTTTTTTCAAAAAATCATATGTTCTACTGTATTTAAAAATTTTGAATCTTGACTAAAAAGTTTCATGAAACTTGCAGAACATCCTTAGCAGCATGGATTGGAATTTTGGCCTTTAAATAAATATTTTAAAATAGAAATTAAATCCATAAAACATTCTGCTAATAAATCGTCATAGTATTTAATAATTAATCGAATAAACATGTGTACTAACACGAACTGGCATTTTTTTTTTAAATACAATAATTCCAATTTTATAATACTTATAGTATTTATAACTATCACATATTAATTATAATATTAAACTTATCCACACACATTTGAACCGGTAAAAATCTAGGGTATTCATACATTTAGCAGTAATATGGGGGAACAGTCAAGGTGACTACAAGGTTCTTAAAAAAACTAATCAATGATAGAACACTTTTGAAGGTCTACAATTTCTAGGAAAACATTTACACTTTGGAAAAAATATACATGCTGTTGTAAAACGAAAATTGAAAATTTGCTGACTTATACACAATGAGAAAACGGTCTAACCGTTGTTCTCGGTTAGAAACTGGCTCTATTAAATACTTACGCGAATTTAGGACCCCACCTCAACCGAGTAGGATCGGTTTATTTATCTTTTGAGCGAGCGAAAGTCAACAGCTGTGGTCCGATTAAAGCAGATATATTTTTATTGTAAGTAATAATCTTCAACCATCAAGGATTGTGTATGAGTGAGTGTACCCACACCCGCCGCGAGGCCGTAGTGCTTGGGGATTGTTATCAAGTTGCGAATAT
>NW_027109163.1:65412-83643 GCF_000696795.3 Halyomorpha halys
GGCCTATATACTCCGGCACTGAGGGTAGCTGGAGTTCCTGGTGGATGGTGGTGTTTCTGGCCCTCTGTAGTGTAGTTCCACGGACGATTCGCCGGAGGACGGAATTCTGATAACTCTGCAGCTTTTCTAGCGTTGTTTTGTAGAGCTGACGCAGGAGTGGTGCACCATAGAGCAGAGTCGGTCGGATTATTATGTAGATCTGCAGCTTCAGCCTTAGTGAGAGTTGTAGGGATTTCAGGAGATGGTTAGCCTGTAGCTCTTCTGGCGGGCCAGCTTAAGTCTCTCCCGAACGTGACTGGAGAAGGTGAGGTGCCTATCAAATGTGACGCCCAGGTAGAGAATGGAGGTGGAGATCCGCTGGTCGACTTCATCTACTTTGAATGTGGTAGGTAGAGGTCTCTTTCCTGTTTGGAACGATATCACTATGGCGTCCGTCTTTCCAGGGTTTACCCTAATCCCAATACTTTTAAGGGTATCAGTGATGGTGGCTGCAGCGTCTTGAGCATGGGTTAGGGCTGTTTTTGGATTGATACTGGAGGCGTAGATGCCGATGTCGTCCGCATAGACTGCTACCACTGCCTTTGGGTGTTCGATGGCTACTATAGGTGCCGTAAAGACGACAAATAGTATTGGACCTTGTACCGATCCCTGTGGTACTCCGCAGGTGGTGGGGACTGGAGAGGAAAGGCTTTCGCCAACCTATACAACGAGGGATCTTCCACTGAGGTAGCTTCGGATGAGTCGGCATAGGGCGGCTGGAAACTTGAATTCCTCCAGTCGGCGGAGTAGGAGCGGGTGGGAAACACTCTCAAAGGCTTGGCTGCAATCTAGTGAGATGAAAGCCGTTGGGCAGTTTTTCTTCATCTGCCCTACGGTGTGCACTTGGAGCTTCACCAGGTGGTGCTCACAGGCGACTCCCCGTTGGAATCCGGTCTGCTGTGGTGGGATGACGTTCTCCTCTCTGCAGTGTTCCATCAAGTGGTGGTTGATGAGCCGTTCAAACACCTTACTCATGTGCGAGAGGAGGCTGATCGGACGATAGTGCTCGGTTGAGTAGAGGTACTACGATAGCTTGCTTCCATACTGTGGGAAAGTACGAGATCCGCAAGCATGAGTTGAAGATGTTGAGTAGGAAGGCATTATCCTTCCTAGGAAGCATCTTCATGAGTATATACGGGATTCCGTCCAGTCCTGACGCCTTGTTCTCTTTGACGCTTCGTAGTACGTACTCTAGCTGGTCGAAGGAGGAAAATAGAGGCTTCTCGTTGGGGCTCGTCGGTCCAAGTTGTGGATGGGGTGCACTGGTAGTCCGTTCAGCATCCCTCGCTGCATAGCTTGTGCCCAGGAGTTCAGCCTGTTCCCCCGATGTCAGGAGATCGTCGCCTGATGTGAGGTGCACGCTTCGCTTCTTGTTGACGAAGGACCTCACGAGTCTCCAGTACTGGCGATGATCATCGTGTGTCCTCCGTAGTTGGTCATGCCAGAGAGAGGTCTTCCAGTCCCGCATGAGACCAGCTATCTGACGGGTCATCGCATTGACGGCCGGCTTCAGACTGTAGTCATGTGTGCGCTGGTAGATGTTGCGGAGGCTGTTTCGCTGACCGATGAGGGCGAGGATGTGCTTTGGCGGTCTCCGGAAGGTGTTGGGCTGTGGCGTGAACTTGGGGATGGTGAAGTCGGCTGCATCCTGTATAGTGGTGGTGATAACCTCCACCGCTGCATCCACCTCCTCCGATGTCCGTAGTGGCGTGACCACTGAGAGAGTTTGTTCGACACAGGACCTGTATGCTTTCCAGTCGGCCTAGTGGAATAGGTACTTACTTGCCGGTGGTGTTGTTGGTGTACCTTCGAAAGTATAGAGTACAGGCCGGTGATCAGACGGTCCATATGCCAGAGCTCGGCAGTCTGTAACTGTGTGGAGATCTCTGGTCAGGAGTAGGTCCAGCGTTGAGGTCCTCGATGGGTAGCCCGCATGTCTGCAGGTGTGCACCCCTGGATAGAAGACGGCCAGCCTAGTCTTGGAGATATAAGTACCCAGTGGACTGTTACTACCACACAGCCATGCGGTGTGGCGGGCATTGAGGTCCCCAAGGACTACAAACCGACTCCTAGCCTGGGCGTGTTGTAGTAGTAGTCTCGCTGATGTTAGACTGTACCTCGGGCGCTTATAAATGCAGATGAAAGTAAATCGGTGTTTAAACCGTACGTCCACCGTGATCATATGTGTCCCTTCGGTCGATTCTACAGGGTTCGGGATGAGCCTTGACGGGACGTCATGCCTGACCAGGATGGCTACGCTTTCAGCAGAACCGGGGGTGGAGGCTTCTCGATGTGAGGTGTATCCAGGGAAGAACAGTCGGAGAGAGGTGGAAGGCATGGTATCAGTCAACGCCACTACTGATGGTCTATGCTGCTGCAGGAGGATTTACATTTCGGCCATCTTCGATTGAAGGCCTCTGATATTATAGTTGAGGACGGTGTGCTCAACCATGACGCTGTTCCATCATTTTAGTCATGGTGTTGAGGAGGGTCATCACCATCGTCATCATTTGGTCCATCCTGGAGCACATTTTCTCCATCAGGGCTGTGATCATCGAGGTCTCCATGGTCGGGTTTGGTTTCGGCTGGGGAGTCGTAGGTGGTTGTGGTTGTGGAGAGAACAGTACCGGTGGTCCTCGTACAGCGGTGGTGAAGGTGAGGGCCTTACGGACTGGCTTGCTTGGTTGTCTGGTGGATGGTGGTGCAGTTGCAGAGGTTTGTCTTTTGGACCTTGCCGCATTTATTAGGGTTATCCTTCGTTCACAGCTTTTAAAAGATGCAATGTGTTTTTCATTGCAGTGCTTACAGTGGGGAGGTGTTGATTTTTTTAGGAAATTCTTCGATAGTGTGATCATCACCACACCAGAGACAGGCGACATTGCGACCGCAGTATTTTTTGGTATGGCCATACTCAAGGCATCTGTGACACTGTACGGGTCCACCATCTTCTTTAAATTTAGAGACCCTAAATCGGACGTAATCAATGGCCTTGAGGGCTTCAATATCCTCAAGTCGCACTGATGGATCTGTGATGATCTGGATCGCTTCAGTTTCGTGGGTGCGGTTCAGACCATCTCTCTTTATGAGCCTACGTCCCATTCTGAAGCCACGTAGGCGAGTTTTTAGCTCTTCTGTTATCTCTTCTATGGTGGTTAAGGTCAAATCCGTGCAACACGAATTTCTTTGATCGTTTTGTGCCCCCAGGTGCGAACGTGTGATATCGCATATTATCATGTTTTTAAAATAGTTCAATGGAAGTGGTGTGGTCTGCTTCGGTGGTAAGGTAGAGTCTAGTCTCCCTTTCAGAGTTGTTGGTGGTGAACTTGCTTACCCCAACTGTTACCAGCATCTGCTTCAGTGATATAAGCGATACCGCTGGTGCAATTATAACTGGTGGGGGAGGCCTGGGCTTGGGCCCTTCGACGGTTAATCCTAGGAATGTGTTATCATCCCTAAGTTGGAACTCAGTCTTCCGTTGCTTGGCTGATGGGCGCGGTTTAAAGCAGTTTCTACCGCTTGCAATCTCCCAGTCTTTTTCTTCATTCAGTCTCTTGGCTCCTCTGTGTTCCCCAAGATCCATAGGGGTGTGGACTGCTGCTTCTCCAGGGGTGGCTGAGGTGCAAGGGTTAGGTTGCGAGTGGGCCATTGTTGATTCCGGTGGACAGCTGACTGAAGCCGGCAGGCTTCAATACGAATTACGAATTACTCTAAACAAACCCTTGTCTAGTTAAGGTAATAAACCACTAACTAAAGGTCCAGGAGTCTCTGCAAGAGCCTTCAACAGGAGACACACAGATAGCAGAGGAACTGCAAGCAGCAAACAGGAATTTAGGAATTCCAGTATACTTGAAAGTAGAATTACAACAAGAGAGCTAACCTTAACTTAACCTAAAACCGTGTTATCAACACGGTTGCTAGGTCAATATTTTGAGAGATACTAATATTCGATATATTATAAATATTCGATGATGGAGACATACATAAAGGAGTAGTCCAGTATTAGTTTTTAACATGACACAAATATTAATTGGGAATGAAGCGTTATGCAACATAGATTTTGTGAAAAGATAAAAATAGTTTACATCAATTCACAAGTAGGGAGATAATTTATAATTAATTAAATCTTATTTTTGTCAAATGAGGTCTAATTATATCGTTGGCCATCGAGATGTGGGGCAAGAAAATGAATTCCGTGTTTATAAATCTGTAAACATCCCTTCTCTTACTCATTGGAGTTAGATCATGCTTGACTGGCAGATAAATAGAATCACAGAAGCTGAAATGAAATACTTATGTAGAGTTGTAGGAACAAGTAGAAGAGAGTACGTTAGAAATTAAAGGGTTAGGAAAGAGTTGATAATCCTTGCACTAAAATTTACCTTAAAAAAAAAAGTCAACATAAGTGGTTCGTTCGTGTTTGTCCAATGAGCAACGACCGAGAGAAGCGCTGGAAGTTCAACCCACTGGAAAAGATTCTGTGATGAATATATCTAAAAGATAGGAAAGAAAAAAACACTCCAACAACTAAAGCAACTCTCCAAGTAAGGCAGCGAAGAGAAGAAGTTTTCATTATTTCTGTATTCAATATTTTCACGAACTATTTTTAGGTAAATGAAATATTGTGGGTGGGTGATAGGGAAAACTACCTTGCATACAAAGAGACAAAACCTCAAAAAAACGGTCAAACCCCTTTTTTAAAACTTTATTCAAGACAAATTAATATTTACGCCCAAATAAATATATATATTCAAGGCATATTGAACATATGTATTCAAGCCCTATTGAATATATGTATTAAATTTTTTTTGTTATGTATTATTTTTTTTTTTGTTTTCAATACAACCATTGCTATTATTCCAAATATAACCTTAAAAAATTGAGAAAGTCGATGATAAATCACACAAAAATGAAGTGTTATGTTTTAATTCTAAATTCTGCCTAATTAACCTATGAATATTCCTACTTATAATGTTTTGTAAATTAGTGAATAAGTATAAGCTATTATTTTTACATTTTATATTACCACGTAAATATAAGATCAAAATCAGAAAAGGTAAAAATAATTTAAAATATGATATTGTATTGCTTTACATTCTGTAAGCCCCAATATGCATCTTTTTAATAAAGAATAGTAAGTAAGTGTGTTTGAGCGATTAATACGGCATATAGCTGTATAAAATTGCCAACTCTGGAAAAAAACCAAATAAAATGAACAGAGAAAATATATACAGAATAATTTAAGTAAATAGAGAGAAAGAAAAATATATGTAACTAATGAAACATGTAAGTATAATATTTGAATAAAGGACCAAAATAAAGTTCAATTGAACAATGTCCAACTGCCCAACTGACATTCAATTTTTTTTTACAAAACATTTTTTTCCAACTGAACTTTATACTTTGTGTCTTTATTCTAATATTTTACTTACACATTTATTATTATTACTGGTCACACTAAATTGGCTTCCACAGCCTATAAGATAATTTGTTTTTCATTTTATTTATATTCTTACAAATCTATTTTCTTTTTCAAAATACTAAGGTAAGTTTTAACCAAGGTTCAATAACGTGTGGAATTTAAGATCAGCTTATATTAAGTAAATATTTTTCGTTCACACGTCAAGATACGAAATATATGTCTAACAAGTAAAATGTATGAAATTTACAGGTCATTCAAATATGATTAGCATCGGAGATCGTTGGTAAATTACAAAAATTACATTTCTATTTAGGTTTATATAGGCGATATCTAAGCTCGCCATATTTTAAAAAAAATATCGTTAACTCATATTTTTGCATCTTACTTTCCTTATTATTCGATTGGTGTTTTTAAGACCTAATTTCAGTAAATTTTATATTCAAAAAACACGAAATGCTCTTTACAGATCCAAAATCGGACCATTTTGATGCGTCCCAAGACCAAGTTGTAAATGTAAGTGAAGGAAGAATGGAAAGTGTTTTGAAAAAAAATTTTTAGAAAAAATTATATGGGGCAAGGGCAATTAGCCTGCAATTTTAAGATTTAAAAAAGACATCACATCAATATTGAAGGTGGTATCCTTGAGAATGGCCTGAGGGCCGAAACGTTGGAAAAAATTTAAAGAATAAAAGTTGAGAGGAAAAAAAGGAACGAAATTGTTTTAAATTAGGAATAAACTAAACCACTCTCAAACAAGCATATATAAAATAATTAATCTGATAATCATAATTATTTCCCGTCAACAAAACCTGAAATGGGTCCCCCTGAAAATACAGCGAGAAAAACATAAGAGACCTGATTCGCAATACAACTATTAAATCAAAACATCGGTGTCGAATTAGCTGAAAAGTTTGTTAAAGAAAACTGACGAAGGTGATTTAGACACGTTTCAAGACTAAGGAATAATCGTCTTACAAGGATGTTAAATGAAGCAAAGGGTAACAGTATAATAACCAAAAGACACCGACGCACGTGAGAAGAAAGAGTGCAAGAATGTTTTGCTAAGAGAGGCCTGGAACGAAATAGAAAGAGCAGCCCATAACCAAGTCACCTTTTCATTTCTAAAACGAGTAGCTAGTATTCTTTTCTTTAAATGGTTTATATAATCCAAAGTACCTTATTTTTAATTTTCATTTTAAAAAAGTCGATAAGGAAATGTGGGATCAGTGAAAACTTTAAGAATGAATGCAAGTTTTGAACTGTGTCAAATCACAAGTGATAATTTATAGGACGATTTGAAGTTTTCTGTACATCTTAAATATTCTTCAAAGCACCATATACCTTTTTTCTCCTTGTCCGTATGTTAAACTTTTTTAGAAGTAAAAAAGGTTATTGAATGTAGTACTGAGGGTAGTTTATAGGTTGCTCCAAAAGAAAAGATTGATTTTCTGTTACAACACTGTTTGTCGTAAATATCATCTGCTTACCGTAAAAAAGAAGTTACTTTGAAGTTGGACGGTAATATATCAAAAAATATAACTGAAAATTTGATCATTTTTGATTCACTACAATTGTCTTCTGGATATGTAATGTACAATTAAATAAATAATTTAACGTAATCATTTTTTTCTAAAGAGAGGAACCGAAATACTATACTCAGGAAACAATAAAAAAAATTTATTGTAAAAAATGTTACATCAACATTGAAAAAATCTTCTTACGAACTAGAAAGAATGTAAGCTGATGGGTGAAGTTACTTCATCTTTGCGGATTAAAGACTAATAAATGAATGCTCTACGTACATATAATACATAGAAGAAAAGGTGGTAAAAATGTAAAGTGATGGACTCTGGAAAGAGAGGGATGGTTCTTCAGCTATTAGAGTCGCCACTAGTGGTCTCAGAAAAGACAACGCTTTGTAACTGCAGGTCGGTCCCTGCTGTTACTAATATTCGGAATATCCATTGAATTAAACGTGACTTCTCCATAAACCCATTATTGTCAGTACATAGCTTGTTTGTAATAACAGCGTTTGTTAACTCTAAGATATCGACAGCCTATAATGACATCTAGGAGCCCGGATTCCATGCCCCTTCTCCCACCTTATGTCCCACTTTCCTTTGGGGTAACAGCTCAACATACGATATCCTTAGGGGTATAAACACCTCAAGATGAGTCAGAAGAGAAACTACGGTCTCTATATTTTAAATACTTATACTCTCTCAAGTACTAATTGAAACGTATGTTGAAAAACGAACCCGTTTTGCTTCAGTTTATGTACATACAGATATTAAAGTAAATATTTCTGAAGATGAGTAAAATTTGGGGTATTTTTCAAGAATAATATCATTCATCAACACTCAAATTTCTTAACTTATTTTATATTTTTTATATTTAGCTATATTTTTTATATTTTAATAGCTACGTTCTTCTAGTATCTAGGAGGCTATAAAACATTCTCCTACAAAATTATTTTTGTATTTTTTATATGATACTTTAATCCTAAACTTAATCCCGCACCTTCAATACAACTAATCAATGTAGAATTTAATACTGCCTCATAGATTTGACAATGACCTTGGCCCTTACATAATGTTGGTCCACAGAGTAACGATTCATTGCTAATCCATGTATCTCAACAATTAGTGCGTACGTATATTTTTGTGATTGCATAATGTGATTTGATTGATGTGAAGCAACATAAATAGAAAACAAAAGTGTTCTCAAGAATTCAATAATAATCAATTGTTTTCTGGTCACCAATGAATTAAATCTGGTGAATAATACATTTTATAGGGATATAGTAACAAAGATCTTGTTAACTTATGTAACTTAATAAAAATTGTAATAATTTTGTTTTAATTGATCATAACTATTGAAACAAAACTAATGGGTCCATTAATTTATTTATTCAACATTTAAGTACATAATTATAAATTATAAAGCTACAATAAGACTATCTATATATAAATTTGCCGGCTTTGCGTCAACCTTTGAAGGCAAATAACTACCTCTGAGGTACGTGGGCCATACTGAAGCTTGTAGTCCAGGTATTAAAGCGATTATTACAGCTCTAAATATAAGCTACTCCTGTAATGTGGATTTATAAAATATTTATGAACACGATCTAAATATTGTTCACGTGAATCATACCACTGCAGTTGTTGATTACACTGATTGAACAACATAATAACTAAAATTATTTTGTATAACTAATCAGGTATTATAGTACTAGCCAAAAGAAAAAATATAATAATCTGTAAAAAAACAAGCTGTCTGAATTAAAATCTAGGTAATTTTTATTGAGAAACACGGGTTTATTTAATCAAAATTTCAGATATACTGGTGAATAATGATAATAATGGCTTAGCGAACCCGAAAGTTCAATGCCGATAACAACAATCACTGCCTACATATATCTATTAAGTGATGTTCGTCCAAACAGAAATCTTTAAGATCAGTCTTGTCATCCTACGCTGTCCTCCCACCAATGCTTCACTCTACCCTTTGGACGCTTACCCGTCGGTTCAGTGCTTATTAACACTGCAATAATTATTTAGGAATCCGCTCATCATTAAGATCTATTACCTTACAAGCCCGCCTTCTTAGTCAGTAATAATAATAGACCTGATTTTTAACAGAAATTACAGTTATCACTTTGGCATTGTGTAACCTTGCTCCTCAAACTCCTCAGGTTAAATCATATTTTTTTGGTCTGAATATTTTCCGCAATACTTTATTTTCACAAACCTCCTCCCCTACTATAATATTCCTCCCCTTGCTGTAATAGGCCAAATTTCACATCCTTAAGGAACAGTACAAAGGATAATAGTTTTGTAAATCCTAATGTTTTTACTTCTGGACAAATAGCACGAACTAAGCAATTTCAAAATCGAAAAAACACTCGTTAATTTGTTTACGTATCTTTACTTTCAAAATATGTTGCATTGTAGAAAACAGCTTCGAATTTGTCATCATTACTGTAAATCGAAATTAACGGTATTATTTAAAACTACTGTTATTGCGAGAGTTGCCAAAAATGTGTTTTACATCTTAGCCTTATATCACAACGAAGATGATTTTTTTTTTCTGCTACTTTGAGAATAATTTTTAGTATCATACAGTGTCTGAAATAAATCTAAAACAGCACTTAAAACAATGAAGTGAATGCTAAACAAGGACCAACAGTTGTTTTTCTGCCAAAATGAAAGAAAGTTTGCTCTGAAAGAAAGAAAAATTTAAAAAGAAGTTTTTAAAAATGGAAAGACCCCCCCAAAAAAGCTTAAAGGAAACTTGGTCAAAATTGATCCGAGGAAAAATGAATGAGGTATAATGAAATAATAAATGAACCACGGGATCTACGGAAAACAATGCAACATGGAATTATGAGGGACTTTTCACGTGGTCATTAGCATGCCTCTTTAGGAGAATAAGAGTTTATCCAATGTTTCGATTATTTGTGTTACTCTTAAAATAGTTTGTTTCTTTGGTATATACTATTTGGGCTCTTTTGTCCTCAAAAGATGTAATTTTCCCTAAAATGTTATGTGTTGTTGTTGAATTAATTTTCTAAAATTGATTAATGAAAGAATTCAAACTGATGGGACACAAGCTAATAATAATCGCTTGTATTACTTTATTTACAGTTCAATTTATATAGAACCATAAAGAAATCTGTTAGATTATAATTATTAATTAAATTTTAAACTTTAAATTTTATATTATGAATAGTAGACACTCTTTTGCTATCCAGGAATTAATTGTTATGAAAAGAGGAAACACCATAGAATGAGAGAAATTCAGGTTTTGTCAGTTATTCTAAAATTTCAAGACTAGAGTTTTCTTGAGTAATGAATTATAAGATTTTATATAAAATTTATTTTGTTTTGTTAATTATATAATGCAGTTATTAAAGGTTTATTTTGGTCAGTAACTTGAAATAAAATTTCATTTGGCACTTACTGCACTCCAATACAAACTTTAACTCTAATTCCTCTTAAAGGAATTCTACTAAACGCCTACTGCTGCAATACAAGCTCTGAATGAGAAATATACTAAGACACGGGAGTTTGGTGACAGCTGCTTCTTCACTGGCCCTTACTTAATGAATGGCTTCTTTTCTAAGATATTTTAAATAATTCCGACTATTAAAACACTTACTAGCCAAACTAGCCTGTCTGGACATACGGAGTTGAGCTTCCTCTCGTATCAAATCTTCACAATCCAAAATTCTATATAAAACCCCTAACTAGATTCTCCTTATGTCTGTATCATGCCATTGTAATATAACTCAGATTACATTTACTTATTGGATATATTAATACAATTGTAAATATCAACAAATAAATTTCATGTATATAATTATTCTGGAGAACACTAAACAACGCCAAAAATACATTCAGAGACATCCATGACACGAATTAATTAATCCTTATGCTATTCTTATAAAATATTGTTTATAAATTTGCGCTTGAAAATATTTCCTCAGAAGAGAGAGAAATAGTAATTATGTAAGAGGTATTGGAGTGCTATACTCAGCGATGTCGTCTATTATATTATGCCAGTTACGGATTTTACACTGTATCTAATAAGATAATTTTTTAAAATTAATTATATACATGCAGTATCATTAAATACATCCAGTGTATATAGGCTATAGTTATGTTTAACCATTTGATGTTCCCGGGCTTTGCGTTCTTCTTCGTATAGTTTTCAGTTAAAAAAAAAATTTTTGCCTTAATTTATAGGTAATTTTGAAAATTATCCTATGGTGAAATTAAATTAAGCCTACCACATTCTCATGAAAAATTTCTCAATGTAAAATTAGTAAACCTCAGGAATGTTACTGTTCCTATGGTGTAAATGAAAAGTTCATAACATTTTAAAATGAAAAAATTTAAAATTTATTTTAATCAACAGAATTTCACTGTTATACAATAGTGTGGATATAATTTTGAGTTGAATCTAATACTTCGCGTGAAAAACAGGAAAATAAATTTGTCGTAAAGGTTTGCTGAAAATAATTTACTAGGAATGTTCCGTCTGTTTTGGAGGTTTGTTTATTGTTTCTTAAAAACGGGAAAGAGTATGACAAAGTTTGCTTTTGAATGCTACTTTCACAAAAATTACTCAGCGTGAATGTTATCTGTATTGTATTTAATGTTATTTAATTTAATTAAATGTATTAAATTTTAGAATAATTACTGCAAAAGAAGTACCTTAGAGGCATATATTTGGGGGCATCCTCTCATATTTTTCCATCGCTTGTTTGGTTAAGAACAGTTATTTAGTGTGAAAACATTACTAATATTACTTAGTATTCTTACGTTTATTTAATAGGTTTATTGTGTTTCATTATATTATAATGCAATGCTAATTAATACTGATTAGTTCGTAGATGTTGATCCCTCAAGGTGCAGTCCTAACAATTATGTCAAAATTTAATTTTAAAAAAAAGTTATAAATTTGGTTTCTGTTTATCTACATCCTACTACCTGTAAACATACTAATTAATAATTATTTAAAAGTATAGTGACGGCATCGTTACAATACAATAACAATATTTTAAAAGAACAATGACAGTTTCTTGTTATTTTCCTAATTGTTTATGTAGTCATGACCGTGAAGATCCTATACATCTTCTGTAATCTGAATATAAGTATCTATAAGATAGAGCTAAACAGACCTACAATGTTTTCACGTGATTTTTCAAATCATGTCATAAAATACTGGAATTTTTTCACGTAAACGCAGTCTAAATATATGTCTGGCCCAATATTCACATACGTAATTATTTAATTAAATTTATAGAAGATTGTAAATTTAGTGTTTGAAAGTACTTTACGACCCACTACCTACATGAAAGGAAAATTGGAATTTTCTGTTTATTACTGACATGTTATAAGGATATTTAACAACGTATTTTCTGATATTGCTGTTGATAACTTATTATTTAAACTACAACTCTATAACCATGATTGAATCACTAGACTAATTGAAGAAGATTGATGAACTTCACCTTAGATATAATACCTCTTCAAATGCATTCCCAATGCAGTAGATGAGAGCCGTTCCAAACAACATTCTTCTGACTAAAAACACATCTAATGGGACATAGAAATAAAATTCTTACTTAAATTGATTTTTTTTTCTAACCAGATTTAAAAAAAAACCAAATTTAGCCTTAGGTATTAATGAATTTACCAAAATCTACGTACAAAAAATATTTTAATGTATAAGTTATACATTTTAAATAACTTTTTGAGTGAATATTGGAGGTTGATGAATTTAATTGTCTCCTGATGGGTTCTGAGAACCAACTCATAATAAATGAATCAAACTTCAAATAGAGAAAAGATTGTATAAGACTTAACTCGAGAAAAGAAAATAGTTGGGTTCTAGGGTCTGATTATTACGAGCTATCTGAGGAATTTTATAAATAAATAAATATCTGTGGCGATCGTGAAAATCACCACTGATAAGAAAAAATATTACCTTTTCAGCTGTATACTGTCCTCCTGGTAATAACCTTTCTTATAACCTCCTTGATTCCTTATTCCGAACCCTCGAACCGCGCTTCATTGGTGGAGGAGACTATAATGCTAAGCACCAACGATGGGGATGCCGCACATCCTATACCATGTTTCCACCTCCAATACCTACTCCATTCTCTTTCCCTAAAATCCGACTTATTGGCCTACATCCCTCAAAAAGCTCCCTGATATCCTTGATATATTTATCACCTCTCAATTTCTACCTCTCAAACAACTGTTGAATCCCTGGACGACCTATCATCACTCAAACCCCCTAGTTTCTAACCTTGCATCCTCTTCCATTCCTGACAATCCTACGAGGCGCCTGAAAAGAAGATGGCCACGAGACCAGCTAATGTAAAATGTCATTAGAGTGCTACCAATGGGTTGCTTCTCTACACGCCAGTAACACTACAACTTAACTTAGATCAGATTTACTAAATGTATTATAATGTACAGTTGTAAATAGCAATAAATAAATATTAAAAAAAAAGATAAGAAAAACTGCCACAAAAATTTAGTTAGCTGCGGTTATTTGGTTATGATAAAATTGGTTAACTTTAAAACGTTCTTGGATGATTTCTATTAAATAGCATTTCTAAAAGTTCAGTTCTTTTTTTTAAAAAAAAACGAGGATCAAGGCATATGGGGGCCAAAACCCTAATCAATATAGAATGTAACTTACTTGACGAAATAAATTTATTCAGAGCTATTCTACATTGCTCATACGTAACACCACTACCCGGTCGAGAAAAGTTTTTTTAATTCTTTTATTATGACATTTAGGCCCTCTAGATGTGCTACAGGCACCGCCTTGGCTTAATCCGCCACTGGTGAATGCGCGATACATAAATATAATAAACACTCACCGTAACATGTATAACAAATAAATTTAAAAGTTTAGAAATCGTTACAGGCTGTTCTGACGAAATCTCTTGACTCACCTTAGAGTTTATTACCGCAGAATAAACTACGTCATGGGGCTGTCACCGTGGGAGATTCTATGCGTCATCACTAAGTAGCTAAATCGTTCTACGTCTCTTTTGAGACACGATCACTCTTTTAGTCAATAACTCAGTGATATTTATAGATCATTAGGTTTTTATTGTAATTGATATTAGAAAGTTCCTATTTTATTATCGTAGCTTATTTTTAGCATGCACTAAAAGTCTTTTGCCTCTTGCAAACTCTAAAATTATACTATGAATATGAATATTTATCATATTCATAATCATTCAATGAGGAGGCCAATCACCTCCGGATATTTTCCAGTAGGACCATATAGAACAGACATATCACAATAACGAGATAAGTATTCCATCGTAACCTTAAAGTACCAGAGGTAGAAAAAAAAGGTAACACTCAACTTGATTTATGTAACGATACGTAAAGCAACTATTAATTTATTGTTTTATTCTGTTTTAGAGGGATCAGGAAAAAAAAAAAAAAGTCATCCAAAAAGTCAGCCATAAAATTTCTCAATAACTGAAATAAATATCAGGAATTTTTTTTTGAAGTGTAATTGAAAGGCGTTCTGTAGAATATTAATTGTCTATAATGACCATGCCACTTTAAAATAATCATCAGCCTGCACAAAATTAAATAAGAGTGGATTCCTGACATTATGGCACTCTCGGAAGTTAAATGGAACAAGGAAGGGCTAATTTTTTTGAAGAAATTCTGAAAAGGTGTTTATTAATATTGAATTAAAAAATAAAAACTGGATTCTGTCTTATGATTTCGACTTATATCGCTTCGAAACGGACACCCAAAAAATTATTTGAATAAAACTTGTCGGTAATTTACCCTTGTTTAATTCAATACAGTAGAAAATATTGGAATAATGCATAGTTATCAAGTCCTGAGTATTAAAGAAAAAAAAAATCGTTTTCTTTCAATTATTTTATCAATTCGAGGTGTTGAAGATGAAATTCATAATACAAATCTTAAAAAACACATTTTTAAATTATAAAATTTCGAACTCCTAGTACCGAGTTGGTAATTATGCCTTTGAAGTTGACCATCAACATTTTATAGTATTTCATTTAGCATGTGAGAAGGCCTCGTGACCTTATATTGTAAAATGTTTTTAGATTTCTACTACTGAGTATTTTCTCTACATGCTGTCATATCATTAAGATCTTACTTCAAATTTGCTTGTTGTATTTTTTGTACAGTAAATATCAATTAATAAATTAAAAAAAAATAGTATGTTCCATTGTTGGCCAGTTCATGCAGCTACATATATTAATCGTTCATCCACATCCTTACTAATTTACTCTGGTTAATTTAAAAGACACAAATAGAGAGTTTTGGACTGCAGATCTACTTATACTTGTATAAGTATGTTATTCTTTGTTAATATTTTAACTTAGTTAATGTTGTACTTCAAATTATTTTTGAATTTCATGATTTCTATTTGGTTATTATGTATCAGTATGGAATGTGAACTATAAAATAATTTGTACTCAAACACTAATATTTAAAAACATGTCATAAAAATGCACATTGACTTATTATACGAAATAAAAACCTAAAACAGAACACTTTATGTTGGTGTGATATGTATTAAGGCGCTAACTTTGATTTATCTAGAAATTCCATAGTAATAACCATAGTAGTGCATTCGATAATAAAGGAGATAAATACACTCTTTGGGAGTTCCAATAGATAGTTTTTGGAAAATTCATTGGATGTACCTTAATTGGTGAATAACGTATTGTTTTAATATTTTTTTATATTTTAATTCATCAGTCGGGTTTTGATCAGTTATGAAATATTTTACTGACTGCCAGAAGGGTACTGTGAGGTTTTGTAAAACTATGATAATTTCAAAATAGCTATTATACCTTCTTTGTAGTTGGTTGGAAACTGTTTTCTGTTAAAATTGTATGGTATAGAGCAATTTAATAGTTTTCAGCCAATTATCACCTGATTTCTAAGAGCATTACTTTGCAGTATTTTTAGTATTTCAAGATTCACACTTTGATCTTTAATACTAAAAATACTTTGATCTGTAATTTGATTCTAATTGATGTAATCACGTCTTTACGTGTCTCTCAATATATTCTCTGGTATTATGTTTTGGAATAGTTTTTGAAAGCTATTCTGTGTGACATAGTTCACTGTTACAAGGTACAGTATGATGCTTTTAATGCTTTGTTATTACATTTACAAAATAGTTATTATGATTATTATAATTATTTATATATGCATAGATTACCGAATAATTTCAAATATTATCTTATTTACGGAAATAAAAATGAGGACATAAAAGTATAAACAAAGGCAGTGTTATGTGATGAGTATAAGATAAGATGCGTAAGGAATAACAATTATTACTTTATATTTATCACTGCAATTTATAGTGATATACAAAAGAACAGTGAAATTGTATAGCATGAGGTATTGTAATTTTAATAAAAAAACAATGGTTTTTAAGTCCTACTATGTGAAAATATGATATTTAAAATAAATCTAAACTCCAAGAGTTCAAAATCCTACCAGATAATGAGTAACCTTTTTCGAATGACGCATTCTTCTTTTTATCTATCTAGCACTATCATACTAGATTATTTTGTTATTATCTATTATTTTGTAATTGCAAAAAAAACAATAAAATAAAATAAAAACAATGACATAATAACTCAGGCTAAGAGTAGGGAGTGTATATTTTTTGCAGCGTGGACAAAAGTGTGCTATCATGGAACTAAAACTAAAATAGGGTTGGAACGTATCAATATAAAATTTTTTTATTTATATTTGAGATAATTAGAGTGCTACCAATGGGCAGTCTCTCTACACGCCAGCAACACTCCATATTAACTGAGATCAAATTTACTAAATGTATTACATTGTACAGTTGTAAATAACAATAAATAAAAGAATAAAAAAAAAAAAATTGTGATAATTCGGTTTTCATTATGCGATGCTTTGTCACGGGAGCCGATTTGTAAAAGCTACTCTAAAATGTGACATATTGGAAGTAGCTGTTATTTTCAGTCCTATTCTGAGACTGAGAGCACAGACATCGACGTTGGTTGTTTATTAATCCCAGATTATTGATTACCTACATTATTTTTCACTCCTTCAATTCCAGCTTGATATTGCATTTTCAGTCTCATGGCCTCAGGCCAGTAACGTAGGTTGTTCCTGAGTTCCAGTTACCTTCTGTACCCCGTGTTCCTTCAGTCCCAGTTTGGTACCGCAGACGCAGTTTAATGACCTTGGGCCAACCCCACAGGCTGTTCCTCTGCCCCAGTTACTGACATTACTCTTAGCTTGTTCATTTCCAGCTTGGTACTGCAGTTGCGATCTCATGTCCTTGAGGCAGTAACGTAGAGTGTTCCTGAGTTCCAGTTACTTACAGCAGCGATCCCCAAACTTTATTCACCATGACACCCTGAATTATGGAGCTAAAAAAAAAAAAAGAGGAAAACAAAATATCGACACAATTATCCTTAGAGAAGTAGAATATTTAAGAAAAGAAGAAAAACAGTCCAAAGTAAATGCTGGAATGCACTGCTGGGTGCCTCGGTAAAACCTCCTTTTTATATCAGGATTTTATTTTTTTTTTAAAGAATAGGATTTGTAACTTTTCCGAAATAGTATTATAACAAGTACTATCTACATGGAACACAAGTACATATCTACAGAAAATGTTGAAGTATTTAAAATAAGGCAGTTTCAAAATATCCAACCAAAATAGAGGGTTTCTACGTAAATTAAAAAAAAAAGTGGCATTCGCTAGCGGCATTCCAAACTTTGGACTTGGAACCTCAAATGTACTTCCGTCGAAAACTCTTAATTCGAAATTCCCTTACTGTATATTTCATATGTCGATAAGTGTAAGTAAAAAAGGCATTTTGTTAACATAGTTTATAGAAAAATCGCCTCTATCAATACTAACAACATATTTAAATTTGTACATTCAAATTATTCTTACAACAGATGTTTAAACATCTATACTAATGTCTATACTTAATTTATAACACAGTAGAACAAGTTCAATGTAAGTTTCAGTATGTTAACCTCCATTAATGATTTTCAAGGACATTATTTATAAATTCATTATATTTTGCTTGTATCTCTATATCGATGCCATGAAGAAAAGTGGCTTTGGAAAACTAAATTAGTGTTCACCATTTGTCAATGTCACAGCTCTAATATTGTAATCTATTTGAACTTGCTAACCATGTAACCTACATTTCCTTAGTAATCTCTCATTTTGTAAATAAAACC
>NW_027109163.1:85238-95187 GCF_000696795.3 Halyomorpha halys
TATATCCCATCTGACAAAAAATATACTATGGTTTTATTTTGAATCGGACGAGTTCCAAAGATATAACCGTAGATAAGGATATCGTTCTCAAATGTGCCCCTCTCTAAACTCTCCTAAAGCTGGCAAGATTGCCAAAAAATAACACAGTTCAATCTATGGAAATAGTAAAATAAAAGATAATTTTTTTTTTATATGTACCGCTAATCAACAAAGCAGCAATACAAAACGTCTAACAAATAACCATAATTACTGAAAATTTCATGAACATTGGATTAACGGTGTTTTTCACGGTACATCAACTTTACTGCACATTGAGTGGCTGGATATCAATTTTTTTTCATCCCCAAAACGTAAAATGTTAGTGCCTGATCACAAAATTATAGTAGTATTATTCTCTTAAATATCACCTGTTTTGTTTTGTTTTTCCTCCCATTATCTTTAGAAGTTTATTTTGAGTGCACACATATGTTTGTAAGAATGAGTTACCCTAATTCTTGATAAAATATCTAAGATTCTTAAAAACTAATAGAACGTAAAACTTCAAAACACACTGTAAAATCAACAACTCTAAAACCTCACTATTGCGGCTACTTTAATATCCTCAAAGTTAAAAATTTTGTGAACTATTTAAAATGCAGAGTCCTCATACAAGCCTTTGAAGTCAGAACAGTTCTGAAACATGGAAATGGACTCTTCCCCCATCAATTCTTCTTAATTTAGCCCTAGAAAAAGTTATTAGAAGAACATCATGCGAAAATGGTAGGGTGCACGTAGAAATGAAACATAAAATCTTAGCGATATTGCGATCCGAGGAAGTAACCTCACTTGGACCGCAATATCTAGGAATCTCCTAAAGACTCTAATTAGAGAAACAGAGGATATTTTTTTGCGAATCAAGATAAAATAAAGTACATGATTGTAAGCCAAAATATCCATCCTAACGGTAAGGTCTACGTGGATGGCAACGTTTCCGAAAGTAGACAGTTTCAAATACCTCGGCTCGACAATAATCTCAATAAATGATTCACGGACTGAGATAGACCAAGGTATAAAAAGCGTTGAGAAAGCCTTCTTTTCTTTGTCAGGAAAACTAAAATCCCAAAAATTCTTTAAAAAGCAATGACAAGCCAGCTCCGATATGTGGCAGCGAAATCGGGTTTCTAACAGGTACCTTAGAAAGCAAAAGAGAGATTTTAACGGCAAATCCTCTGTAAAATTAAAGGAGCGATCGGAGATCAGGGCCTTAACCCAGGAAGGAGACATGACATGAAGGAAAAAAATCCACGGATTATTAGAATTAAGATGTGGGAACATGTGCTTCGAAGCAATCCATCAAGAGGCCTCAACGCAACAATGAATGCCAGTATAGTTGGCAAGAGATTACGTGGAAGGCCAAATATCAGATGGATAGACAAAGTTTATTAAGAAGCAAAAGATCTAGATGCAGCAAATTGGAAAGTAGTAGTCCAAGATAGGCAGGCGTGGAGAAGTCTGGTTCCAAAGATCGATAATGTCTATAATGCCAACCAGAAAAAAAAAAATCAAAATTTCTAGTGTTTCATAGTTGTGTGTCTTGGTTATTTTTTAAACAAATAACTTATATATTAATAAAAACTTGCTTGATTTTTAGTAAATTGTTCTAGTTTGATATTTTATTATAAAAGTAGATTTCATTAATTACTATCTATATTAAATTGATAATTACAAACATTCATATTAGTCTGTCTAGTTCTATATTGCATAACTATAGTGGTAATTCTTGTAGAATTAAATTATAGTATGTAACTTTCCCTAATCGTTTGGAACATATGCATTGTATTATGTAATCATGACGTTTACTATGGTCCCTATGGCTCAGATAAGAATAAAGAAAGTTTATTACTTTTTTTTTGCTAGATTAGCGGTACTACTAATAATCACGTGAAATGGGTAAAAGAAAACGTGAAATAGGACTTTATTAATATACGTGAATCATTTAAATCTGCTTTATATTTAAATATGCTAAACTTTATTCACAATAGTATAGTTCAAACTGTAGATTGTACTGAACTTTGGGCCGTATTTATACGGATGGTAGAAGTTCCTGAATCTGCATTTATTGTATATTTATGTATTTATATAATCTATTGCTATTATCTATTTCCATCGGTTTCTAACCGACTGTTCTGGGATATATATTATATATGTCCCTAAGAAAGAACAGAGATATTATATTTGTCCAAAGAACCCCTTTGCCATGGTATGCTATATGTAATTGAGTGTACATTAGGTATTAAATATCGTTTCCGAAGGTATCGTATGTAACAATTTACTTAGGTATGATAATTAGGTGGCATGCAGGGTATTTCAATCATTTACAGATATGAACATCATAATTTATCATAGAACTTATAAATTAGAATAAATTGATTATAATTTAATATTGATTTATATGACACTGGAATGAGTGGAAATTTCTATCGAGTGCAATACAACTGAGTTGGCTAAAATTCTTTAATAGTTAAGCATAAATATGATTTTTTATTAATACCAATCCAAGAATAAGAAGGAAATAAGAAACTAAAATTCTTTAATTGAAATATAAACTGTTTAAGAATTCAGTTTAATGATTAGAACAGTTTTAAATGAAAAAGAAAATTCACAGTCAATTTGCTTTTTAAAGTATTTCTTCAGGATTGCAATTATGAGTAACTATTATTAGATGAAAAAAAATCCTTTTTTTTAATGTATTTCATCCACAAAACTTCTTACTGACTGTATTATTTTTTCTAATATATTATTGGATTTCTCCAGGTTTATATCCCAAATTTAATAAATTAAATGTTTAGTGTAAAACGTACGAGTTTACAGAAAATAAAAAGTGTGATATTTTTGTTATAACTATTAAATTTTATTTTTTAAACGATTTATAATTTTTTCTTCACTTTTAGAAAAAATCAAATATTTGTATCCATTTTTAAAAGCGCTTCGGTATACTTAATCTTTAAAATAAGAATTTACAGAACTATCATAATTTCTACTATTTTTTTAGTCATGAAATGCAGCCGCTTCACGTAAATGAAACAATGTCTTAAGTTTGTTGAAAATAACTTATTACGTAGAATATTTAGAAGAAACCCTATAGTTTAATTTTCTGTTATAATTTTTTTACCTATTAGAAACAAGTCTAATATTTGTAGAATTTATTAAAGACCTTTGTTCGAAATATATTTTTGCGCAAATGATAAGTTGAATGAAGAATTCAGACGAATACCCGATTCCAAATTCTAGGTACGACAATAGTTAAATAAAATTGAGATGGAAGTTTCGAAGTGGGCATGTAAAGTTGTAGGAAAAGGTAATGAAGGAATTAATAAAAATGTAATCAATGTTAACTCGTGGATTATGTCTTTGACCAAAGGCATTAGGTCATCTTAGTTTTGGTATGGATAAAGTAATGCGTCAAGATGAATATCTACACATTTATTAATTATGTCATAAAAGTATCATTTTTTTTTTTAATGTTTAAGTAAATAGTAAATATGAGGAAAATATTGTGACAACACAGCCTAATGGAATTCTACCAGTTAGTAAGGAATCACCAAGGCCCATTTGTGTTGGAGGTGAAGTTAAATATACTCACGGTCAGTCCCAGGGGCTCGGAAGTTCGTACGTATTCAAATCTCGTCTGTGTTATTCAATAAAATTCGTGATTCCTGTGGAGAGTATGAGGAGCCATATCATAAATTTACTAAATTGAATTCTATTATTAATATGAATAAAAAAAAAATATGTTTCTTGCAGATTGTTCGCGAATAGATATTATATTATGCTAGGAAGATTACACAAATATTTTTTCCTTTTTTTTTTTTTTTAATTTGACTATTTCATTTGCATCTCTAAAAGTTATTACAATCAGCAAGTAATATTTATAATTATATTTAACAACAAGATAATACTATAAGATAAATTGTAAAGTTGTACAGTGAGTAAATAATAAAACGGTTAAATAATTAATGTGATAAAATAAAATATAAACATTTTAAAGGAACTTAGGGATAGTAGCCTGCGATAAGGAAAATATTTAAATACTTGGATATATGCGGTATTATGTCCTTAATGCCGAAACGTTGGAGAAAAGTAAACAAAGTTACTTGCTACTTAGTTATGTACATACAGATTTTAAAGGATTTTTTTTTTTTACATGCTTTTTATTTATTGGTAGATATTATAATCAATTACACAGTTGTGGGCAATAGGTAATGATGAAGGATCACATTCATACTAAAATAAAATAAAATATGAATAAAAATAAATAAACGAATGAAAAAAAAATCTCTCTTAAAATATACACGAACAGAATGATAAACCAAATGAACATAATCAAACTATGAGTATGAGTAAAATAATATAATCTCTAGTCACACATACACTCTTATATACAATATTTACACAATCGACCTGAGGATCCCTGAGCCCACTCTATCCCCCAGGTGTGAGGGGTAGAGCAGAGCTCTGGTAGAGAGCCAGTGGAGGCTGAGCAAGTGCCCTAAAGCCGCAAACACTCAACTTGAGAGGAGAATCTGACCATTGCTAGAATTCCAATTGTCCATTTTTATTTTACAATAAGTCTCTTGGGCACTGTCGTTTCAACCTTCTAGGTGGGCTATTAAGGATAAGGATGGTTGGAAAGGTTTATATGGAATTTTGAGAATTTGGTTGGTATGAGGTCAAGGACAAAAGGGATATGTAGATCATGGCGTTGTGTTCTGTTGGAAACGTAATAGGATGCATTAACAAAGGATTTTGGATTGAAAGGATTGGATACGTTTGATGTTCGACGGTTTAGCTGTTCCCCAAAGTTCAAGTCCGTAGGTCCAGATAGATCGGAGTATAGTCTTATAAATTAAGTGTGGTGGAGGAGGAAGGCGGTGGCCCAGAAGTAGAAAAGTGCTTTGTGACTCGATCGACGAACTGGAGAGCGTTTTCCAGTGAATTGGAGGGAATACTGGCTGACAGAGAATGGGAGGAGATGACCCCGATAGATGAGGAGCCCGAGATTGATCGCAGAGTGGCAATGCTTACGGGCGCCATCACTGAAGCGGCAAGTATTACCCTCCAACGCCGAAGGGCGAGAGTACGTCCGGTTCCATGGTGGACGCCGGCTCTGACCCAGTTAAAAAAAAGAATACTACAGGGCCAGGCGTAGGTACCAGGAGTGCAGAAACGACAAGAGGAGGCCTGCACTTCGAGAAGAATCCAAGCATAGGTATAGGGTATACCGATACCGAAGATCATTGGGAGCAGAGGCATGCACAATCCCAGCGCGCACTACCCCACTGCTCCCGCACCCCGTATGCCAGAAATGGCAAGGGAGGGAGTCCAAAAAACAAAAAGTCTTATAAATTAGTAGTTTGTTTTCTAGTGAGAAATGAGAGGTCCGGCTGAACAGTCGGTATAGTTGGCTGAATCGTCTGTTGAGTTCTTGTCTTTTAAGTCTAGTATGTTGGTTCCAGGTGAGTCTTTTGTCTAAAATGAATCCAAGGTATCGCACTGTGTCGGATCTGGGCAGAGGAATGTTATTAAAAGTGGCATGTGGACAGAAGCTGTGGCAGAGAGTGAAAGTCACATGGGTGAATTTCGATTCATTCATAAGGAATAAGGTTTGGGGTAATATGGATTAGAGCTTGAAAAGTAATCCAGCATGCCATATCCGGTCAAAAGCTTGCGCTATGTCCAGAAAGACATCCGAGCAGTATTGTTTCTTTTCAAGAGCTAACGAGATATGCCAACGATTCTGAGGCCTTGTTGAACTGTGGATTGCCTAGGGCAGAATCCAAATTGATGTGGGGGAAAACTCTGTGATTCAACAACGTTTAATAAAATGTTTGAGAGGATTGGAAGTAAGCTGATAAGTCTATAGGAAGCAGGATTATTAGGAGGTTTTCCTGATTTAGAAACAGAATTATAATGTAATGTTTCCAAAGGAGAGGAAAGTGGGTTGTTCTTAGGATACAATTAAAGAGATATGTAAGGAATATTATAGCTTTGGGAGGAAGTTGGGGAAGGATTTGAGGAGTCAGAAGATCGTACTCTGAAGATTTACGAGGAGTTAGCATCCTTAGTTGATATTTGACCTCAGAAGGGGTGACTGCTCTAGGAGGTAAGGAAAGTGGGATTGATGACGATAGGTATTCTTCAATTGTTTCAGTTAGGTCAGTATGAAGTTCAGGATGAGGAGTAAATGTGTGAGAAAGGTGAATGGCTAGTTCTTCGGCTTTATCTTCGTCAGATGCTGCCCATGTGCTATCATTTCGTCGGAGGGGTTGGGAAATATGTTTGGATTTTAGGATTCTTCGGGTCATCTTCCAGGGGGAATTGTTGTGAGTAGAAAGGGAAGAGAGGTAGGAATTGAAGGACTCGGATCGATGGTTGGACAATTCTCTCTCAACTTTTTTTTCAAGAATCGAAAGAAATTTTGTCCCCTCCTAATCTCCTTAGCGCAATATAAAAGAAGTATATAGAAACAAAAATACCTGTATCATTTTATCGTCTAATTACTATGTACGAAATTCATTATTCTTTCTCTTAATGTACATATAAATGCAATAAAATAAATAATAGTTGTATTACGCTATAATATTGCATCAAAAACTTTAGAACATGAATGAAAAATCTGTATTACCCTCACAATCCTGGAGACCATATATTCTGCTATAGCATATTATTTTCTTTTTTTTTCTCAAAAGAATACTGGATGTAAATTACCAATGTATTTGAATGAATTTTTATTTCATAATTTATGAACATTTTAAAATATTTAATCGAGATGTAAAATCCTTATTTACAAGCATTCCTACAGAGGATTACATTAAATTTATATATTTAGGATATTATTAAAATAAATACAACCATTAAAGAAAAAAAATTATAGAAGATATCTACTTATTTATAAAATACAATTATTTCAAGTTGAGATTATTATAAGTAAATACAAGGATTACTGGTGAGGAGGAAGCTATTTCAGTGAATTCAAGTGGAATTTGTAGGAATGACTTGCTAAATAAAAATATTATAGTTAAACATTTATTAATTAATAAGTACATAGGTAACTTATTAATCAGTATAAATAAAGATATAAGAAAAGCCAATTAAATTTTCAATTCACCTTATTAAATAAAAAAAAGTGCATAATTTATGTTAATATTTTTTTTTAATTGGCCCAAAGAAATTCTGTCAAACTGTCAAATAATTTTTCTTTTAAACTCAGATTATTTTTATAAAATATTGAATAAGTTTTTAAGAACAAAAATTAGTTTTAATAATCTTATTTATTTGTTATTATGGTTTGGAATCTACAGAGCTTTATATCTATTTTCTGAATATAAGCCTGATGTGCTATTTAGGATCACGAACTGATCGTTCCAAATCTATTTCTGATGAACATTTCTCAGGAAGTCTAGCAGACGTAACGCTTTAATGAAACTAATACATGGATTTATTTATAATCACTTTAAAAATATAGTTATTCATACATAATCATTTATTTGGTTACCAAACATCACAAGTATGGTAATTAAATATCTGATTCTATATAGCTGTATAGAATGAGATATTTAATAGCCTTGAATACTACACTGAATAATAATGATTCAGTTAACTCAGAAATAGGTAATTACTGTTCCTCTATTACCCATATTCCATAAACAATTTTTCTTTCTTCATTAAATAAATCAAAAATGACTGTTAGAATAGGCTTGTAACTTATAATAAAGAAAATGACCTGGGCAGAATAGCCTGGAAAAGAAACCTCAAATTAATGTGAAGAAGAGATTGTATTGAAGGTATGTTATATTATATAGTGAATAATGATGTTGTTGTAAGTGTTAAAAATAAAGATATAATATAAACTGTTAAATATTTAGATGTCCTTGAAGATGGCTAGAATGGCCGAAACGTTGGACTAGTGAAAAATAAAGTGTTGAGACAGAATTGGATACTAATTTTTGATTTATTTAATAAATAATTACCTTGTCTCAAAAATGTTTGAAATAATATAATTAAATTTTTCTTTCATTAACAGGATAGATACATGTTTCCTTACATGTGATAGACACTTATCAGTTTTTTGTTCTTGTTTTTTGTACTTTATATAATAATAAAACAATCAAATGGTTTTTTTTATAAAGGCCTAAACTAAAACTGACTTTTAATTAGGTTTTTTGGAAAAATGTTCCTCTGAGAGGTTTTTCAAATTAAAACCAATTTCTCCAATATTTTCCATATTCAAAGTTTTCAGGTATTTAATGAGTATTGTTAAAATAATGGAAGACTTTTATTGAAATAAAAAGTTCAAACCTGATGTTACCAACATTTCCTTGTTTATAGTCTCTTTTGATAAACTCAGATCAAAAAAAAATCCGCAAATTCAGCACTGAAAATATCTTACCCCCATCGTAAGCCTTGGTTTACCCCTCAGACCTTTTCCATGAATTTAGTGATAGTAAACTTTTTTTTGTTTGTTCAGAACTCATATACGGGAACAAGTTGAAATAGATGACTATTTTGAATTTTAAAAACGATGTCATGAACAATAAGTTCATTCTTTAGTTCTTTTACCAGTTAAACTGAATGTGTCTGACCCATGAAATGCAAATACACTATAGGTATACTTCTTGCGAATTTAATGACATTCATAATTTTCGAAACCTCGTATACGGTTAAAACACTTTATGTAAGTCCCAAATACCTGGTTCATGTGAGTAATAGAGAGTAATTACACTCAAGAGAGTGTAACGAATATTTATGTTATTCAGCATGCATACATTTCATAAAGAAAAAAATCTATTTTCCAACTTACTGCTGATGTAAGCACCAGACAGGGGACTAGCCTCAATGGTAGTCCGTCCTTCGAAATGACGCAAATATCCTCTTTTTGTTCAATAGTGTTTTATTGTTCCACGAAGGTCAGTATGGGATTCCGACACATACGCTGCATCTCTGAAATCTAAACTATACGTTACTTCAGATCCCAAATTCTTTCTTTTTTTATTTCATTGTTTTTTTGGAAGTAAGAGTAAAATCAGTCTCATTAGAATTCCTGAGATCAAAACAAGCGGAATTGCGGAACATGCACACAATCACAGAGACGACGGCTGACGGAGGTATGTATGAAGCGATTGATGGTGTATGGTTGAATCTTCAGGTCTGCTAAGCCAATTGTTGTTACTGTAACTTTCTGAACGTTGATAGATATACCAATAGATTTATTTCAATTTTATTTTTCCCAGACTGTCTTGTAGTTTTTTGTTAGTTGAAACTGAAGAAATTGGAGATAAAATTCTTCCATCACTTCATTACAGGTCGTCTAATAACAATTCATTGTATGGCAATAACACAAGTAAATCGAGCAACTATTACAGTGTGTTTGTATAAGTAGATAAACGGTACAATATTTGATATCATTGTATATCATCTTATCTCTCCGAGATATCAGACAATAATTATGTTTCTTTAAAGTTTTATTTTATTATTTATTTATTTTATTTTTTTTGAAGCATAATTCTATCTCTGCTTAAAACTTTTATCAGGCTAGATGTAACTTTGAAAAACATTTTAATCTATCGAGTATATGGTACAATTCATGCATTTCAATCATACGTGATTATTTTCTAATAATTATTCACTTGTTTTTTTAATTGCGATAAAAAATATTAAAAAGGAAAATTTTTAACCAAAAACCTTTGTAGTGAAAATCTATACCGAGCCAGATTTTAACATAGGATAAGGAATCGGTGTGGAGCAGCCACTCCCGCTCTCCATTATAGCTTTTCTTAAATACATTTAGTTATAAGGTTTTTTTTTTTTGTCGATGTATGACGACGTTATGACTTCTAAAGATCGTAAGACCAAAAGCAAGCAGAGATCTTACCTATCACCAATATCCCACGGTTAAAATGGTTCCAATCTT
>NW_027109163.1:95652-101686 GCF_000696795.3 Halyomorpha halys
TATTTGCTCTTTATAAAAGACTGGTTTAAAGCATTCTACTATTCCACCAGATTTTGGAAACTAAATATTACGTTTAATTAATAATGTAATTAAAAATTAAATGTTATGAAATATTATCCCAAAGTTGTGAGACTCATGCCCCATATTGTGAAGGTAAACATATTTCACTACCATTGTGATAAAGGTTTGGTTTGCGTCAATATTAAGAAAAAAAATGTATTAGTGCTTTTACTTTGTAGTTTGTAGACTTGTATTTATGTACTAATAATATTATTAGTTCAATTATTGTATTTTGTAAAATATATCATAATAACTTTTTTAAATTATTAACTATTATAATGATCAATACATTAAGTGGTACATGTTTATATATCGACTTAAATTATTTACCATATCAATCCTGCATAATCTTACATTTTTATTAATTTTAGAAATATATCATGTTGAAATTTTGCTAAGCAGCTTCAGATTTAACTTGATCTCTTTAATTCAATAGAAAGCGATCCAAACTAATTCATGCAATACCAGTCAGTAGTCGGTGAGTTGCAGTATTGAGGTATCCATTTCAGATTTCTATTTGCTCTTTATAAAAGACTGGCTTAAAGCATTCTACTATTCCACCAGATTTTGAAAAATAAATATTACTCCAAAGCTATGCGTTTTAATAGCTTTGGTGTAATATTATGAAGGTAAACATATTTCACTAACATAGTGATCAAGGTTTGGTTTGCGACAATATATCTTCATCAAATATTTTCAATTAGTCACTATTGGATGAACTACTTCGTTTTTAACACCATGATTTTCCCTTTTAACATTTTAATATTGACACTTAGCGAATATATACCTGACAAAAAATAAAAATCATTTGTTTATTAGTCATATTCATCAATTAGTAAACGATGTAATTTTTTTTTTTTATGTATGTATGTATGTATATAATTACATACAAAAAGTTTCTGACCAAGTTGTAGAGAGGAGAAATAAGTTGGTTTGAAGGAGGAGATTATAAATTTTCTTATTTGATCACACCCTCTAACTTTCAAATTACTCATATTTACAGTTAATGGTATCTCTACCATTTAAAAATGAAAAAAAATCAACGTATTCCTCGATTGATGACCACTTAAGCATTTGTTTCAATATTTTATAAAATCCAACCATATTAGAAACCATATATTGCAATACAATGTAGCAGATATACGAATGTTATTACACAAAAATAAATAATTTTTAATTGCATAATATAGTATGAATGCATGGATAAGAGTTTGGCAGACTATATTACAAAACTTGGTGACGCACCTCTAATTAGCTGGTGAATGCCCACTGGTTATCTGTCAGAACAATTCGGTCCCAGAGAAAATTAATTAAACATTTGAACTCATATTGCCGTTTATTTGTAGTAGGTACTTCCCAAATGATTTTTTAAAATTTATAATGTTTTAATTATTAATTAGGTAGGCAAAACTTTCCTATCACTGATTCATTATATGAGGACGTTAAACCTAATAAATAATGGGTAAATCACGACTTTAATTCCAAAACTCCAATTTAAAACATATTTAGTTAGGGGATTTTGGAATCAGCGTCACGAAATATGATTTATTTTTAATAATGTTTTCCACGAGGAAATGTCAGTAGTTAAGAGGAAGTTAGTTCACCAAGAATACAGTTTAGTGACACTAAACTCACTTTCCCATCTCATCCATTGTCAAGAAACGATTTTTTAAATGAAAAACATGTTTTTTTTCCACAAAAAAACAAATTGCTCTACTTTAACTGAAGATTACTCAATTTTTGTCCCCATCTCCTACGAGATAGGGATTTAACTAACTGTTAATAGGGAATTAACTAACTGTAACGACAAGAAAGCATTTGTAGGAAAACTTACTCCGTTAGAAGACAGAAGCAGACAAAGCAATCTGGAACAACAGATTTTTGCGATTAAACGTGATTACTAAATTAGTAATTGTTTTAGTATTTGATTCTTCTTTACTTTCCAATTACCGCATTTTTATTATCACATTTAACCACTAAAATAAAAATACAAATTTTTGGACAAACAATAAATACCTTTCCAAACTAATAACACTGTTGAAGTAGTGATCCTTCGGAATTGAATTATCTCCTTGCAATTAATTGAATGTTGGGATCCTGGTGAAAAGAAGTAAATTTTATGAAATCTCAATGCCTCGAAAATTCATTGTGTGATATTCTACCGATTTGTACAACTGTACAAAAAAAAAATACAATAAGTAAATTGGCTGAATTTTTCAGACACTTGAATATCTTAAGAGGGAACCACCCAATGGTGGTACTTCAAACATTATTTAAATCAGAAGGTCCCGTGGCTAGTAAAGAGGGTTGGGAAGAAACCTAGGAGAATATGCGCGTCATCAGAGTCTAAGAAAAAATCCTTAAACAAGTAGAAAACTTCAAATACCTTAATGAATATGGATATATCGATTCAGAGGTGACTGATCGTATCGCTTCTGCGAGCAAGATGTTTGAAGCAGTTATGAGAGGTATTTTAAACAGGCGAGAGGTAGGAAAGAAAAGTGGCTGTTTTTAGATCGATATTTCTGCCCATTTTGACATTTTCTTCAGAATCATAGACGCTGACGAAGAAGGATCAATCAAGGATACAAGGGTCAGAAATGAGATTCCTCCGAAAGATTGAGAGGAAAAAAAAATGAGACAGAGTACGCAATACCACCATCAGGTCGAACCTCAATATTAAGCCGGCCAATGATATGATAGGAGAGAATCGAATGAGATAGCTGGGACATCTTCTGCGTATGACACAAAAGAGGATAACTAGCGAGGCCTACCGTAGAGGGCAAGAGAGGAAGAGGGCGGCCTAGAAGGAAATGGGAAGCTGAGGTAAAAAGCGACTTCAGATAAGATGGCTTTAATGGAATGACAGAAGCTCTGTAGCTAAATACACCGCTGCAATGGTCCAAGGTCAGTGCAATGGCTCACAAACAGCCCCAAAAGCCAAGATAGTCACACTGGCACATATTAAGGGCAGACAGGGTATAGTTATTTTAATGTATTATGCGAGCCGACTAATTAACAACAATTCATATTCAAGTCTAAACGCAGATAAGGTCTGGTTCCGTACTGTAATGACGGTTAACTCACTAAAAACAAACTATTAAATTATGAACGTTGACAGGACTGCTTAGACACTATCCGGGACACTAATTAGCCTGAACTGATTAAAAACGAAGATGGTCGGCCCGTTGCTAGGTGATGTCTTAGCAACGATTATCAACCCTTAGCAACTGTCTCTATTACTCATTATAACAACATTAATAAAATACACCGTTTTTCATCTCAAATAAATAAATTCCAATTAAAATAATATAAATAAAAATAAATGTAATTAAATTAAACACTGATTCAACTCAAATACTATTCACAAATTATTTACAAGGTAATTATGGTGTTAACAAGAACTAATGGTTTTTTTTTTCATTTTTAAATTTGCATTTTATGCGACGATCACCTAACGGAGTGATATTGTCTTACAAATTGGTTACAATCTTATAATACATTCATTGCTGATTCCCAAAATGATGACAAACGTTGATCAATTTTCAGTTGCAGTAGAGTAACGTGGACCGTTAGAACGGTAATAAATCACATCTTGACGGATTTTGGAATAGTACGTTTACACGGGAACTAACACCTTTACTATGGACATTTCCCCGTGAAATAAACCTAAATATTATTGGATTGTGAAGAACCTAACTACTGGTAGCACTCCATTGACACGCAATGGTCCGAATATAAAAAATCTAAACAAAATTCTAAAATTTACTGATTGGCACATAAGATTATTATGAATGAAAAATGAAGTTATTTTGTTTCAATCAAAATAATAATATTGTGAATCAATTTTAATAATGTTTTATTTTTTAATTACTTTTGAACAGATAAAACCTATTAGGGATGTCACTAAGAAAATTTTAAGAAACAATAAATGTAATTCACATTTTATTTATTTATTTATTTTTAAGAAAAAATTTGTTTGAATCGTCACCATAAAAGTAAACAAAACAGCATCATTAGTATCATATCATCAGCTGGCATTTCTGTAGAATTTATAATTGACTAATTAGAATTACTTATGTAAGTAAATTACTCTTATTTCACCCTTTTTTATTTCATCGTTTTTTTTTTTTTCAGAGAAGAACTTGTAGGCTTAATATTATAGTAAAACTGAAGTCGATAGAATACTTTTTATTTTAACGAATAAAGACAACCTAAGAAGGCTTTTGTAAAAAAGATATTTTTATTTATTTTAATTTTGTCTATTTTTTCATGAAATCTTAATCATGCTTTTGCCATGATACTGTAAATATTTATTTTTAACTTCAAGAGCTTCTTAGGAAATTCCTTTAATAGTAAAGGAATAATTATTAAGACTAATTTTAACGCTTTTGTCATTTACTCCTAATAAAAGACTGGTGTTTGGTTTATGGTTTATAATTTAATCAATGTTTCGAAACCAAATATGTAGGTATGATTAATTTAATTAATTGCCAATATTTCACTTTTAAAAATTAAGTATAATTTTTTGATGTATCATATAATTAGTTTATCACATTTATAAAGTATTTAAAATACATTTTTTTTTCAATAGTAATATTATTGTCAGATTAATAAATTTAATACATTGTCTCAAATTAATGGACCTTTTAAATTATTTACTTCACTTTTGTGATACATGTCTTTCTCCCAAAGAAATTGATTTTTTATTAGAAATAAAGTTAAATCTGGGAACCAAGGGCCGAGGAGGTTCTTCAACCAACTTCACTTTGAACAGCTGATTCAAATAATATATATAAGGTATAGTTTAATTAGATGTATTGTATTCATAACTAAAGCAAGCTAAAACAATGCAATTGATAAAATGATTTTAGACAAGCCTTCATTAAAAAAAAAAGATCAGCCTGTGGTACATTTATGTCAAAAGATCGCGAGTCCATCTAATTTTCACACACCTTTAAGATATAAGGTGTATCTTACCGAGAACAAGACGGAAACAATAGTGTGTTTGAGTAATTATGAGGTTTACAATGGAAGGATGTGTTCAAATCTATTTAGGGCCAAATCACCAACATATAGGACATGGATTTGACCAGTAGTAAATAATGTTCCTTAATAATGATAAACACGTCGCGACGAACACTGGGCTTTTATACAGCCACTTATTTATATCTTACACACAAACCGGTTTTGTCCTTCATTAATATAACAAGAAAAAAAATATATTTTTCACAATTGTCTGTATAAGAAATAATTTCTATAGTTTGCATAAGCTGAAACACAAAACTGGCTGGCTTCCCGACCTTGGCGTTCCTATGATTTCCAACAGCTACGTTTTATACGTATGACGTGGTCTAGAGGCGATCCCCCAGATTCCGAAAGGTCGAAGACCGGTTTTCTAATCATAATTATTGTCCAAGTTGTCTTCTTTTTTTTGCGGCCTGGTAAGAGGTATAAATATCGCGAACCACCTGTCAGTTCCTCACCTCAGCTTCATGAAGCAACAGAAAGAAATATTACTACTTAAGAGTTGAGATTTGTTTCACGCCGTTTTAATTTCTTTGTCATTTAAAGCATTCGAAATTCGTATGTCATTTGAATATTGACGAATTTGTGTATTTACTTCCTAAACTAGTCAAAAGAAGTATCATAATTATTCAAAACATTTTGCGTTTTATTTTTAAATTATTTTTTATATTATTTTTCGATAGATTAAAAAATATATAAACATGGTTATAACGTGTTATTAAAAATATAGATTATTATACAAGCTGCCAACACCTTATGATTATAGAAATAATATTTTGCTATTATAATTATATTTAATATTAATATAATATAAACTATTATTAACCAATTTGAAAGACCTTTGGATTGAAAGCTCTTATTAAATGCTTTTAACAAAATACTTTCATTTTTAATGTAAAGTTCCTTTAATAGATGGCAATGATCTTTTTATGTTGGATACATTTCA
>NW_027109163.1:104166-114922 GCF_000696795.3 Halyomorpha halys
AAGGGAGGTAAATGAAGGTTTTTCAACGTTTTGCCAAAACGTTCAAAAAGTTCAACCATATTTGTGTTGATATACCCTTCTTTTGAAATACTATTTTGTCTTTATCTTTCTTATTGGCTTATAGTTTGGAGATAGTGGTCATAATGGTCACAGTGGTAGTGAAAACTCTTTGTTGTTGGTTAAGCGTAGTGATTTGTGACAATGGAAAAAACTGAGATTGAAGGAGTGATTAAGTACTTTGTAATGAAAACAAAGGAAATTCATGCCGACTTTCAGAACACACTGGGGGACTCTGCTGCTCCTTCAACTATTGCCAGAAAGTGTTGTTCAAGTGGACCAGTGAGTTTAAATTTGGTCGGGAGAGCTTAGGTGATGATCCGCTTAGTGGACGGCCAAAAAGTGCTACGACCCCAGAATTTATCGCAAAAGTGCATAAAAAGGTCATGGAGGATCGTCAACTGGAAGTGCATGAGATTGGTGAAGCTTTAGGGATGTCATCTGAACGGGTATATCAAGTTTTAACTGAAGAATTGTGAATAAAAAAAATATCCGCAAGATGGGTGCCGCAGGTCTTGACATTGGACCATGAACGCACCAGTTCGTGAACGCATTTTGTTCGGACATTTCCAATCATGTCCGAACAAAATAATGGCCATTTGTCAGCGCAACCAAGATTTTTTGTGCCGATTTGTGACTAAAGATGAAACTTGGGTCCACTACTACACCCCAGAGATAAAACACTAGTCAAAGCAGTGGAAACATGCTGAGTCACCACCACCAAAGAACGTAAAGGCAGTATGTTCGGCCGATAAGGTCATGGCCTCAGTTTTCTGGAATGTAAAAGGTATTCTGCTGATAGATTATCTTACTACTGGCCAAAGAATTACGGTGCAATACTATGGAAACCTTCTAGACCAACTACAGGAAAAGATACGCGAAAAAAAAGCCACACTAGAGCTATTGGCATGGCAAAACTTCATGAACTAAGGTACGAATTGTTGCCACATCCACCTTATTCACCTGATCTGGCACCATCAGACTTTCATCTCTTCCCTAAACTGAAAATTTTCCTAGGTGGACGAAGATTTCCTTCAACGGAAGAACTGACAGCCGAATTGGAGAGATATTTTGCAGGCCTGGAGGAATCTCATTTTCGAGATGGGATCAAGGCATTGGAACATCGCTGGAGCAAATGCATTAGTCTACAGAGAGATTACGTTCAAAAAATAAAAGCAGTTTCACTAAGGTAACACTCTTCTTTTTAGTACATTGCGAGAACTTTTTAAATCACCATCATATATATATCATTAACTATACACCTGCATTTGTTTTTATGTTTATGCAGCCCTAAGTACAGAATAGACAGAATAAGTCACGATTAAATATTTTACATATATTTTTAACGTTCAGTTCCCATGAAAATAATATTTGTTGTATACCAGCAATAATACCCGTTATTTTAGCTTTGATATATTTTTCTAGAAATAGTAAGCCATGTTCTAATTTAGCAAATGAGGCTTTTTAGCAATTTAGCAATTTAATAAAAAGTTTCGCATTATTAATCGTTCAAAATAATCTAGTTCTTCCTACATTTTTTTTGCATATACAAACCGCTTCATTTTATTTGTAGAGTCATTCATCTGTACTGGATGAAGAATCTATACCTTCCTGTCCCATCCCTGATCAAATAAACTTTCTATGAATTGTAGGAGCTGTGCGTATCCAATATGGCACTGGTTCAGTTAACAATTAATCCAATGTCTAGAAGCTTGCGTAGACGGCAATGTTGAGAGTTACAGTAAAGGTGAAAAATAAATTTAAAATGCCGGGAAAGTAACTGCGAAGCAGAATATAAAGTTGTTTACATGATGAGACTTTATGTTTTATAAGACGTCATTCGTGGGAGTATAAAGGAAGTGAGATAGAGACAGATAGGTAGAGCGGATGGATTAGAGTTCACCTTCTATTGAGCAGCATTTAACCAGTGGAATTTGCGTTTGTTTCAGAGTATGCCTGGAATAGATTTTAGTGTTGTATACGATTTAAAACATTTTGAAATTCCATGCCTTTCTACTTCCATTCTTCTACAATGAAAAGCAAACGTTTTTGTGGAAAAACGAAATCGATTTGAAAGTATAATAAATCATTATCATCTACTTATGAGAGAACATACTTGACCCACTCATAAATACCTTGTGACCTATATCGTACTCATCTTCAAAAAATGTTTTGTGAAGTTTATTTAAGAGTGCCTTGTTGACAAAATGATATGCGTCTGGCCTAGACGAACTAAACCTTATTTTAAAAAGATTGGACAGACAGCATTAAAAATAAAAAAATATTTAAGCTTATATTAACAATTAATATAAAAATAAAATTTATGAAGTCATCTGTAGAGGGTTTGGGACGTGAACCCAGTCATAAATGAGTTTAAAATTAACCTTATTTTTAAATATTCTCGTACTTCTATATGTTGCTAACTTTCTGTTTGGTTTCTTTTATGTATCATTTTATTCAGTGTTATTTTTATTCAGGTTAACAAAAAAAAAAGTGTCTATACACTAATAATTAAATTTTAATTCTCTCATATCAAAACCTCTCCTAGCTACTTATAAGGATTGCTTTTGTTGAAACTAAACGGATGTTTCGGACTTCAGGTGAAGCAAACTTCTAACAGAATAGCTTGTTGTTTCTTTTTTATAACCAATAAAATTGTTAACAATTTGAAACCAAAATGAGGAGATCTCAGCAACCATGGTTTTCTAATGAACAGAAGCTCTTACAACACTGCGTATTTTATGCAAAAAGTCAAATATGTCTTATTACCTGAAATATTTTCAAAAATATTCATTCAACAATTATGTTGAAATGAGTATAATTAGGTTTCTTTTCAGCCCATCAAAAGAATGTCTAGGCATTGTTCTTTAGAAAATGGCGGATAACTAAAAATATTTACAAGATGAATTTGCGAAAAAAGATTTGGAAAAAATTGTCTGAGTTTAAATCACTAATTTTCTAATACATTATTATAAGCAGAATAAATATCAAATGGTGTAGTATAAATTTTATAAAAATTTAATAAATATGACTTGGACTGTTTTTTTTATACTAGTTTATCCATGGAAGAACTTCCGAATTAGATGTTTCCTTCTTCTCTTGACAGATTTTTATTCTAGTTTACCCCTGGGAGAACTCTCGCTTTCTATGTTTCCTTCTTCTTCTAATTTAGTCAAAATATAAGTGATTTCATGTCTATTGATATAAACAATGTAATCAAGAAAGACAATTGAACCCACACAATTGGTAAAGCTCCAAAGTTTATAAAGACTATCTTAAGTGACACCTTACGGAATAAGTAATAACGTTACTTCACTGGAAAATATCACTTCAGTTTTACTGTTAAGATTCAGCTATCCGTAAACTCATATTAACCCTGAATTGTACCCACTGAGACTTCATAGCTAGGCCATACGTGAATATATGTTTTAGACGCTCTACGAAGTTTTGGTGGGACCCCATGGACCTGAATAGTTTGAGACATGAAAATTGGAAATCTGTTGAAAGCCGTTCACTTCAAAAAAAGAAAAGTTACGTATTCAGAAACAGGCAGAAAAAAATTTTTTTTTTTTCACAATTTGAGCTCAAATTGTTCTAATCATTGTTGGAATACCACTTAGTAATTTATGAAGCAAAACCTTATTTTATTTATTAAGTATTTACCTCAATTTTTCAATTTGTTTATATAAGCACTGATGGACAGAGTAAACGAATTTGTGGCAATAATTTTCAGAATCTTGAGCTCGACTTGTTTTAAAACATTCATGCTATCTAGTTGAATAATTTGAGCAATCAGAAATAAAAATCCCCGCCTAAGAATCCCATGGCAACCGTGTTGCTGTTGCCTTTGAATGAGATTTGGTCCGTGCCTAACAAGTGCACTATCTCAAATATGGTTCATCTTTTACTTTAAAACACTGAGCCCAATCTAAGTTTCAGAGGAACGTACTTGGGCACTAAAGCACATGTTGAAATCTAAAAATCACAATTTGAACCATCTCTATCCGCCAAATTATCTCTAACAGAGTTCTGAAATCTTTCATAGTTTTAATGATTTTTATTAAAGTTATTTGATTATATTAAAGTTAAATTATAAATTTAAGATTCGAAATTTAAATTTTTCATATATCCGTGAAATTCTCTTTCATTCGATACCTCATTCATCAAAATCCATCGCCCTTGAGAGCTGGAAAAGGGATCTATTGTGTCGTAATATATATATGTACATTTTAAATTTATTATGTTTATTTTGATTAAATTAAAAATTAATGATTACAATTTGAACATTTTTTTCAGTATGTTTCTCTCGAATTGGGCGTGCCAATATATTTGGTAATCCTCCATTTTTAAGAGAACTTTTGTGTCTGGACATTCCCAAGTGCTGAAATGAAAGCTAATTAAGTTCGTTCTACATGATTGCAATTTTTCAAACGAATATTTATAATTATTATCATATAACAAACGAGTAGTTTTGAAGATATTTCACATAAATTATATTCTCTTATAATTTTTGACTTTTGAGCGAAAAGAGTCAAAGTCTAAGAGTGTTTTACAGTACCTTGGAACATAATTGTTCAGATTTCATTTTGGTTTCAAATTTTATGAACTTAAAGAAGACAATGACAATTAGCATATGCTACTCTGTGATCTGCATAGTTTTGAAGTTATTCAGTAACAAATAAAAAAAATTCCCAAATTTCGCTTACAATATCTTACTAATTTGTAAAAAAGTAAACTTTATTTGGTAAAACAATTTTTTCATCTATTAGTAACTGGGAAGGACTAAAAATTTGACATCCAGGACCCACAAAGTTAGTATTGCCTGGCATCTAGTCTTAATTCGCTCATGCTGTAGTACTTTTTTATGTATCACAAATCTAACAGTATTTGTTAAAATTTATTGGATTATTATCTTTATTCGGTTGTTATTTTTTTATTCTGTTGATTTATTCAGAAACATGTAGTGAATGTGGTCAAGCAAGATAACAATTACTATCGATCGATGCCAAAATAACATATATAAATAATAAACACAAAATGAATTTTTTCAATGATTAAGGCGTCTTGTAATGTTACGTAATACATAATATTTTGAGGATAGTTAAAAAGCTGAATTGCTATTAATTTACTGGTATTAGGGATGCTTAAGACATTCATTTATATTCCTCTAATAATATCTTGATAATATTTTATCTATTTTTTCCTAAGCTCTTGAACTTAATTTAGTTTTTCTTTTTTTATTAATTTTATGGTATGTAAATTAATAATTAAATTTATAGAAACCGACTAGATTTGTTAAATAATTAAATTTCCTAATCCAAAAATTTGTTTTTATTTATAATGGTTACGATTTCCAGCCTTTTCTCTCATAGTAATGTAGTATTTTACTGCTGTGAGATTACACAGGTAAACAAACAACGGAGCCAAAACAAAAATAGAAGAAATGGAAAGAAAGTTAAAAGGACGTAGGTCAGAAATAAAACACCACTCGTGGCGTAGGGATGTCCCCGGCTTGTGTCCTGGCTGAGGTCCAAGGTATTTTAGAGGGGTACTTACGATTATTATATAAATGTTACCACGCCATATACAATAATGAGTTAAACATTATAAATTAAGGTCCTGATAAAATTTACAAGAACAAAAAAACAGGATGAATTTTCGTTTGATGCTTACTTTCCTAAGAAGTGTTAATATTTTACATTCTATAAGTAAATGCATTGTTTTCTTCGAAGATGAAAAAACCTTTTGCTTTACATTTAACAAGTTCTTGAATTGTTTCTAACCGGATTAGATGCAAGTATGTATAGAATTCTCCTATACTCGTAAACACTGATTCGGCCCGAATTTTGACATGATGGTATATTTTGGTTCATATGTTTTTTAATGTTTGTAAGTTTTTGTAATGAAAAATTTTTTCAACATTTTCTCTTTATCCACACATTTTTTTCTTCAATGAATTTCAAGGGCTCTTCATCTAAAATTCCACCATTCCATAAAATATAAATTACATACCTTTTTCAATAAAATACATAACAGCTGTATTCATTTTTGTCTTATTAGTAGTTGCATAGTCATATATCATTATAAAAACTTTATCATAATTTAGTTAATTTGTAATTCACACAACCTTTTTTTAAATTTTCATTTCCACCATCACACTAATGTCCCTAATTTAATATCTTTAATTCTTCACCTCTAATACTGTCGTTATGGTATTGCCTCCTTATGGAACTTTCCTTGTTTTTATAAATATCATTATAAATTTGTATTTATGATTTTTATTTTTTTTTATTGACTATTGTATTTTTTTCTAATAGAGTGCTTTTTTTTTTATTTCCGGACTTTCTGTCTCCCGTTTTATATGTCTTTAAAATACAATCCACAAAGTTTCAATTTTAGTTTGTTGCTTACTTTCTTTACAAACGTCAATATTAAATATTAGATGATATAATGTTCCTCCCATCAGGTTTTCTAATATTAAAAGATCAATTTATTATCTATTGTAAAGATATTTTAAATAATAGAAGATTAGATATAAATTTTAAAATGCACCAGTTAATTTTTATGGCACATGTTGCTAACTTGATATTTTCCTTGCTGTTACATTGTTTTTAAACACAATAATTTTAGTTTTCTTTAATTTACTATTAAAATTAGTGACAATTAGTTATTTTTTAGGTTACCATTAGCGTTGATAATATAAAAATATGTATAATAATGGATGCATTTATATTCCTATTTTTAATACCTTTGCATTCTGTTTTATCCCTTATTGTGTGTTTTAATTATTTAATTCTTACTATTGTCAATCAGATATTCTTTTTAAATAAAATTATTTCTAATTGTAAATTTTTGTTATTTTAATGTGTATTTATCAAAATGTGCTTTATATGTTTCAATTATTTTTATAATTTGGCTTTTATAATATGAGAAAAAAATTAAAATGATTTTCCTTTTAAACTTTTTAAAATAATTTCAATTTCACGTCCAATTTATTATTTACAATAAGAAGTTATGGACGTGCAATTACTTATTTCAATTAAACTTTTGTAGGGTGAAAAATATATACGTGTCCAATAATTATTTTCAATACGCCCACCCTAGTAATAGAGAAAATAAATATTTTATATAATTGCAGAATTTTTTGTAAGAATTATTATCGTTCTCTGACTTTTCTTGAATGGATTTAAACGTCAAGATAAAAGAAACGTTTATTTTTTTCTTTAATATTGTAACGTTTAATATGAAAAAATATTACAGGTTGCATTAAATGAATTTAAATGCAAAAAAACTTTATCGGACAGCCAAACTTTTGATGTTTCTCACATGTTAAAGACGTAAGATCAACACAACCACCAAGGAACATTATAAAATCTTGTCACTAATTTGACCTAAAAAAACTAAGACTTTCACTGCTACCAATTAAAATGATAGAAGATATACAGAGAGGTTTTAAGGGGACTTCTTACAACTACTCCCACAGGCGCTATCAAATCCGGCCTAGAAGAGATTGGCCACAATGTAAGAAATATATCATGCGTTCTTCACCCCACTGAAAAATACCCACTGCCGTTATTCTTTGTCGATTTAGAATACTGCCCGAAATAATCCTGAAATATTTCAGGTTACAAGGCTGGATTATTCAACCGTTAAATTTGAGGAGCCCAGACAAAAACCTATAATTGTCCAGTGAACCAGGTGTCAAAACTTGGGGCAAGCATCCATCCGAAGCTCCTGCTCCATATCCTCATTACCGAACTCCAAAGGATATAACTTCTATCCTCACATCCTTTCTGAAAGATCTTCAAGAGACTATTGAACCCCTGATCACCTTCTCACAAGAATCTTATCCGAAATCCCGCTTAATTTCCCATAGCCCTACTGACTGAAACATATTTCAAACAAAGGACACTTTTACATACGTGATTACATCACTGATAGATCAGACCATCCATACAACACTTCCCATGCTGGTTCTTGTATCCTTATCCGCAAATCCTTATCCCATTCTCTTATTCCTTCCAACCCAACTGATGCAATCCAATCAACCTCGGTTATCATTTTAACTCGCCCTTTCTATGTTATCTTTTCAGCTGTATATTGTCCTCCTGGTAATAACCTTTTTATAACCTCCTTGATTCCTTATTCTGAACCCTCAGACCGCGCTTCATTGCTGGAGGAGACTATAATGCTAAGCACCAACTATGAGGATGTATTGTATATAGGCCGATTAGTTTGTTTTGAATTTTTTTTTTTACTCGTCTCTATTATTTACATAAATATTGCACAAAAATGGAAGTTGTGGCTTATCAACAATTTATTTATTAAATTTTTGGGGTTAAATGCTCCATTAACGACCTATGTATCTCCAGAATGGAAATGTCATCCTGAACTAAGTATTGACTGACCCAGGCGAGAGTCGAACCAACTATGTTCTGAATCACGCCCTCTGTTACCCTTATGTCTCCTCTTTCGAGCATCTTATTGTATGTGAGAAGATTTTTGCCGCTTATTTTGATGGTTTTTTTCCTGCATATTTTACGATTTTATATGGCGATTATTTGGGTTTTTACTGTACAAAAATTTGTAATGAAGTTCTTACTCTCTGGTGTGTCTTGTGTGGTCTATTCTTGTATTAGGAGGGCCAGCGCTACTACTTCTCTTTTCGAACGTTGGAGACCTGCCCGGACAAGTTATACACATGTCATACTCACACAATCCTTGTACACAATAATGATTCAACTAATTTTGGTTTGTTCCTCCATTAAGATTTTAAAACTCTGTTTTTTCTTTTACCAATAAAGTGTCAAAACTCAACTAAGAAAATTATTTTTTCTTGTAATAATATTTAAACAATCTTTTGTACTGGATATTTTTGTACTCAAAATAACAAATAGGAAGTGGTTATTGTTAGGTGAATGAAACATTAGGTACAGAAAATTATTATTTTGAATGAATATAATTTTTTGTTATAGGTATATACTGTGTATATTTTGAAGTTTTTTTCTAATAATAATGCTATAAGTTTCTTATAAACCTTCTAATACAAGAGATTCTATATGGAACTTCGTATCGTACTATTGATGTTACTTATTTCAAAACAGTGCAAAATGATGTCCCTAAATACTACCTTACCAGTTGCGACTAAGTAAAAGTATCCTGTTTACTCATGATCTCAGGAAGAACATTGGAAGCATGTATATTGTCATCAATTCAAAAAATGACATCAGAATTTTCGAACAGGTTTCAACTTGAGAACCGAGTCAACCTTGGTGTTGTTGATTCAGAGCACTCTGCTCGAAGGTCTCCGCTATGGAAAAATCCTGGATTCTGATAAGAAAGGAGATATTTACGCCACACTCACGTAAGTGGGTCATCTATGATTCTATTATTATACATTCAAGAGGGTAATTGAAACTTTGTTGTTGTTCTAAATGGTATACGTGATGGAAGGGGTGTTGTCTCCAATCTTATTGGTATGATTATTCATTCCCATAAACAGGAAATACTTTATAAATTGTTTGGAATATATTTACTTGATATTTCTTGTCAAAAATGACGTAATCGCTTCGTCGAACGTTCTTGTTCGGAGGAAACATATCGAACTGGAATCATCATTCTTCTACTAAAAATTTCTCATTTATTAATGTATTTTGATTTTATGTATTATATGTTTTATTTTGTATTGTTGTAATCAACTAATTAGATACTGCTTGAATAAGTAATATGAGTAACTTCATTTAAAAATCTCTCAAACCTTTTTTATAATAACCAGAGGTTTTGAATTCTATTACCGTTTGAAACAACAACTAATGTCCATTTTTAGAAGTATCTAGTTGTTTGTGTAATGTTATCAAAGATAAAACATTTACATAAAGTAGCAAACAATGTTCTTAGATGGGCCTGTGACTATTGCTTTTTGGACTATAACAATCTAGCTTTCGGAAAACTTTCGGTGTTTTAGATTTTTTAAAATTTGTAATCTATTTATTTGTTATTGTTGTTTTAAGCCTCATATATTATTTTACAGTACTGTACAAACCCCTTATTCAGGAAACTGACACCGACAAGACGTTCACAAAAGTGGCATACATACGTGAACAGCCTCAATCTAGAATGAGAACTACTAACTGATATAATAACTAACTGACACAGAATATCCTATTCCCTCGGCCTCCTTTTCAAATGCATCCCCAATGCAGTAAAAGAACTACACCCTATACATATTTCAATAGTGCTGAAATACACGGACTTTTACCTTTATTATAAATTTCTATATGTATTTTTAAATTTAAGATTTAATATTAAAGACTTCGGAAATTTTATTTTAGAAGTTGAGTATTTGGGCAGGATAAATATTATCTGGACTCTGGTCTGAATTCACAATTGAGGAGCTATATATAGAAATATTGATATAAACATTTCTGACGTAAAAACGCCTACTTTCAATCGATATCAATGTGAAACTGCGCCGTTCGATCTATTCTGAATTTTTTTTTTAAAGTTACAGGAAACGAATCCCTTTCATTTGCTTTTAGGTTCAAAGGTTTTCTATTAATATTATCATTAATCATTTATTAAATTAGATCTTCTCATTGTCTCACTTTTTTTTTTTTTTTTTTTTCCGAACCCTCTAAAACAGAAATAAAAAGTGAATTAGTAAGTACATTACTGTGAAAAAAGAAAAGTAATTCGTGTT